>NC_135233.1:609990331-610227831 GCF_051348905.1 Ranitomeya variabilis
TGAGAGCTGGCTGATTGTGCCAAACATGAACGCAATAGCTGCCTCTCATCTTTTGAATATTTTCAGATGCACAGAGGCAAAATGAGGCACAGTGAGACACAGAGAGGCACAGAACACGATAGAGAAAAGACTCGCATCATCTGTTGCTGAATAGCAACAAGCTGGGCTGTTCAATGGGACATATTTGAATGACTTCACCAGTCTCTCAATTTGCAATGCCGATGCACAGTGAGCGAGAGAGAGGCACAGAAAGAGGCACAGAGTGGCGCAATGAGGCACAGTGAGGAGCAGAGAGGCACATGAAGGCAGAGAAAGATGGAGAGTCATTGAAATGCACATTTAGGATGGGACGGGTACACAGAGCCACAGTGAGGCACATTGAGGCACAGAATGCAATAGAGAGAAGACTCATCCTCTGTTGCTGAATAGCAACAAGCTGGGCTGTTCAATGTGACATCCTCTGTATGTCATTTTCATCAGTGAGAGTCAGCCAATTGTGCAAAAAATGAGTACAATAGTCGGCTCTCATCCTCAGCATGTCATTTTCATCAGTGAGACTCGGCTAATTGTGCAAAAAATGAGTACAATAGACGGCTCTCATCCTCAGCATGTCATTTTCATCAGTGAGACTCGGCTAATTGTGCAAAAAATGAATACAATAGACGGCTCTCATCATCGGTATGTCATTTTCATCTGTGAGACTCGGCTAATTGTGCAAAAAATGAGTACAATAGACGGCTCTCATCCTCAGTATCTCATTTTCATCAGTGAGACTCGGCTAATTGTGCAAAAAATAAGTACAATAGTCAGCTCTCATCCTCAGCATGTCATTTTCATCAGTGAGACTCGGCTAATTGTGCAAAAAATGAGTACAATAGACGGCTCTCATCCTCAGTATGTCATTTTCAACAGTGAGAGCTGGCTGATTGTGCCAAACATGAACGCAATAGCTGCCTCTCATCTTTTGAATATTTTCAGATGCACAGAGGCAAAATGAGGCACAGTGAGACACAGAGAGGCACAGAACACGATAGAGAAAAGACTCGCATCATCTGTTGCTGAATAGCAACAAGCTGGGCTGTTCAATGGGACATATTTGAATGACTTCACCAGTCTCTCAATTTGCAATGCCGATGCACAGTGAGCGAGAGAGAGGCACAGGGAGGCACAGAAAGAGGCACAGAGTGGCACAATGAGGCACAGTGAGGAGCAGAGAGGCACATGAAGGCAGAGAAAGATGGAGAGTCATTGAAATGCACATTTAGGATGGGACGGGTACACAGAGCCACAGTGAGGCACATTGAGGCACAGAATGCAATAGAGAGAAGACTCATCCTCTGTTGCTGAATAGCAACAAGCTGGGCTGTTCAATGTGACATCCTCTGTATGTCATTTTCATCAGTGAGAGTCAGCCAATTGTGCAAAAAATGAGTACAATAGTCGGCTCTCATCCTCAGCATGTCATTTTCATCAGTGAGACTCGGCTAATTGTGCAAAAAATGAGTACAATAGACGGCTCTCACCCTCAGTATGTCATTTTCAACAGTGATAGCTGGCTGATTGTGCCAAACATGAGCGCAATAGCTGCCTCTCATCTTTTGAACATTTTCAGATGCACAGAGGCAAAATGAGGCACAGTGAGACACAGAGAGGCACAGAACATAATAGAGAAAAGAGTCACACCTTCTGTTGCTGAATAGCAACAAGCTGGGCTGTTCAATGGGACATATTTGAATCACTTCACCAGTCTCTCAATTTGCATTGCCGATACACAGTGAGCGAGAGCGAGGCTCAGGGAGGCACAGAAAGAGGCACAGAGTGGCGCAATGAGGCACAGTGAGGCGCAGAAAGGCACATGAAGGCAGATAAAGATGGAGAGTCATTGAAAGGCACATTTAGGCTGGGATGGGCACAGAGCCACAGTGAGGCACATTGAGGCACAGAATGCAATAGAGAGAAGACTCACATCCTCTGTTGCTGAATAGCAACAAGCTGGGCTGTTCAATGTGACATCCTCTGTATGTCATTTTCATCAGTGAGAGTCAGCCAATTGTGCAAAAAATGAGTACAATAGTCGGCTCTCATCCTCAGTATGTCATTTTGTTCAGGGAGAGACGGCTAATTGTGCAAAAAATGAGTACAATAGACGGCTCTCATCCTCAGTATGTCATTTTCAACAGTGATAGCTGGCTGATTGTGCCAAACATGAGCGCAATAGCTGCCTCTCACCTTTTGAATATTTTCAGATGCACAGAGGCAAAATGAGGCACAGTGAGACACAGAGAGGCACAGAACATAATAGAGAAAAGAGTCACACCTTCTGTTGCTGAATAGCAACAAGCTGGGCTGTTCAATGGGACATATTTGAATCACTTCACCAGTCTCTCAATTTGCATTGCCGATACACAGTGAGTGAGAGAGAGGCTCAGGGAGGCACAGAAAGAGGCACAGAGTGGCGCAATGAGGCACAGTGAGGCGCAGAAAGGCACATGAAGGCAGATAAAGATGGAGAGTCATTGAAAGGCACATTTAGGCTGGGATGGGCACAGAGCCACAGTGAGGCACATTGAGGCACAGAATGCAATAGAGAGAAGACTCACATCCTCTGTTGCTGAATAGCAACAAGCTGGGCTGTTCAATGTGACATCCTCTGTATGTCATTTTCATCAGTGAGACTCGGCTAATTGTGCAAAAAATGAGTACAATAGTCGGCTCTCATCCTCAGCATGTCATTTTCATCAATGAGACTCGGCTAATTGTGCAAAAAATGAGTACAATAGACGGCTCTCATCCTCAGCATGTCATTTTCATCAGTGAGACTCGGCTAATTGTGCAAAAAATGAATACAATAGACGGCTCTCATCATCGGTATGTCATTTTCATCTGTGAGACTCGGCTAATTGTGCAAAAAATGAGTACAATAGACGGCTCTCATCCTCAGTATGTCATTTTCAACAGTGAGAGCTGGCTGATTGTGCCAAACATGAACGCAATAGCTGCCTCTCATCTTTTGAATATTTTCAGATGCACAGAGGCAAAATGAGGCACAGTGAGACACAGAGAGGCACAGAACACGATAGAGAAAAGACTCGCATCATCTGTTGCTGAATAGCAACAAGCTGGGCTGTTCAATGGGACATATTTGAATGACTTCACCAGTCTCTCAATTTGCAATGCCGATGCACAGTGAGCGAGAGAGAGGCACAGAAAGAGGCACAGAGTGGCGCAATGAGGCACAGTGAGGAGCAGAGAGGCACATGAAGGCAGAGAAAGATGGAGAGTCATTGAAATGCACATTTAGGATGGGACGGGTACACAGAGCCACAGTGAGGCACATTGAGGCACAGAATGCAATAGAGAGAAGACTCATCCTCTGTTGCTGAATAGCAACAAGCTGGGCTGTTCAATGTGACATCCTCTGTATGTCATTTTCATCAGTGAGAGTCAGCCAATTGTGCAAAAAATGAGTACAATAGTCGGCTCTCATCCTCAGCATGTCATTTTCATCAGTGAGACTCGGCTAATTGTGCAAAAAATGAGTACAATAGACGGCTCTCATCCTCAGCATGTCATTTTCATCAGTGAGACTCGGCTAATTGTGCAAAAAATGAATACAATAGACGGCTCTCATCATCGGTATGTCATTTTCATCTGTGAGACTCGGCTAATTGTGCAAAAAATGAGTACAATAGACGGCTCTCATCCTCAGTATCTCATTTTCATCAGTGAGACTCGGCTAATTGTGCAAAAAATAAGTACAATAGTCAGCTCTCATCCTCAGCATGTCATTTTCATCAGTGAGACTCGGCTAATTGTGCAAAAAATGAGTACAATAGACGGCTCTCATCCTCAGTATGTCATTTTCAACAGTGAGAGCTGGCTGATTGTGCCAAACATGAACGCAATAGCTGCCTCTCATCTTTTGAATATTTTCAGATGCACAGAGGCAAAATGAGGCACAGTGAGACACAGAGAGGCACAGAACACGATAGAGAAAAGACTCGCATCATCTGTTGCTGAATAGCAACAAGCTGGGCTGTTCAATGGGACATATTTGAATGACTTCACCAGTCTCTCAATTTGCAATGCCGATGCACAGTGAGCGAGAGAGAGGCACAGGGAGGCACAGAAAGAGGCACAGAGTGGCACAATGAGGCACAGTGAGGAGCAGAGAGGCACATGAAGGCAGAGAAAGATGGAGAGTCATTGAAATGCACATTTAGGATGGGACGGGTACACAGAGCCACAGTGAGGCACATTGAGGCACAGAATGCAATAGAGAGAAGACTCATCCTCTGTTGCTGAATAGCAACAAGCTGGGCTGTTCAATGTGACATCCTCTGTATGTCATTTTCATCAGTGAGAGTCAGCCAATTGTGCAAAAAATGAGTACAATAGTCGGCTCTCATCCTCAGCATGTCATTTTCATCAGTGAGACTCGGCTAATTGTGCAAAAAATGAGTACAATAGACGGCTCTCACCCTCAGTATGTCATTTTCAACAGTGATAGCTGGCTGATTGTGCCAAACATGAGCGCAATAGCTGCCTCTCATCTTTTGAACATTTTCAGATGCACAGAGGCAAAATGAGGCACAGTGAGACACAGAGAGGCACAGAACATAATAGAGAAAAGAGTCACACCTTCTGTTGCTGAATAGCAACAAGCTGGGCTGTTCAATGGGACATATTTGAATCACTTCACCAGTCTCTCAATTTGCATTGCCGATACACAGTGAGCGAGAGCGAGGCTCAGGGAGGCACAGAAAGAGGCACAGAGTGGCGCAATGAGGCACAGTGAGGCGCAGAAAGGCACATGAAGGCAGATAAAGATGGAGAGTCATTGAAAGGCACATTTAGGCTGGGATGGGCACAGAGCCACAGTGAGGCACATTGAGGCACAGAATGCAATAGAGAGAAGACTCACATCCTCTGTTGCTGAATAGCAACAAGCTGGGCTGTTCAATGTGACATCCTCTGTATGTCATTTTCATCAGTGAGAGTCAGCCAATTGTGCAAAAAATGAGTACAATAGTCGGCTCTCATCCTCAGTATGTCATTTTGTTCAGGGAGAGACGGCTAATTGTGCAAAAAATGAGTACAATAGACGGCTCTCATCCTCAGTATGTCATTTTCAACAGTGATAGCTGGCTGATTGTGCCAAACATGAGCGCAATAGCTGCCTCTCACCTTTTGAATATTTTCAGATGCACAGAGGCAAAATGAGGCACAGTGAGACACAGAGAGGCACAGAACATAATAGAGAAAAGAGTCACACCTTCTGTTGCTGAATAGCAACAAGCTGGGCTGTTCAATGGGACATATTTGAATCACTTCACCAGTCTCTCAATTTGCATTGCCGATACACAGTGAGTGAGAGAGAGGCTCAGGGAGGCACAGAAAGAGGCACAGTGGCGCAATGAGGCACAGTGAGGCGCAGAAAGGCACATGAAGGCAGATAAAGATGGAGAGTCATTGAAAAGCACATTTAGGCTGGGATGGGCACAGAGCCACAGTGAGGCACATTGAGGCACATAATGCAATAGAGAGAAGACTCACATCCTCTGTTGCTGAATAGCAACAAGCTGGGCTGTTCAATGTGACATCCTCTGTATGTCATTTTCATCAGTGAGAGTCAGCTAATTGTGCAAAAAATGAGTACAATAGTCGGCTCTCATCCTCTGTATGTCATTTTCATCAGTGAGACTCGGCTAATTGTACAAAAAATGAGTACAATAGACGGCTCTCACCCTCAGTATGTCATTTTCAACAGTGATAGCTGGCTGATTGTGCCAAACATGAGCGCAATAGCTGCCTCTCACCTTTTGAATATTTTCAGATGCACAGAGGCAAAATGAGGCACAGTGAGACACAGAGAGGCACAGAACATAATAGAGAAAAGAGTCACACCTTCTGTTGCTGAATAGCAACAAGCTGGGCTGTTCAATGGGACATATTTGAATCACTTCACCAGTCTCTCAATTTGCATTGCCGATACACAGTGAGCGAGAGAGAGGCTCAGGGAGGCACAGAAAGAGGCACAGAGTGGCACAATGAGGCACAGTGAGGCGCAGAAAGGCACATGAAGGCAGATAAAGATGGAGAGTCATTGAAAGGCACATTTAGGCTGGGATGGGCACAGAGCCACAGTGAGGCACATTGAGGCACAGAATGCAATAGAGAGAAGACTCACATCCTCTGTTGCTGAATAGCAACAAGCTGGGCTGTTCAATGTGACATCCTCTGTATGTCATTTTCATCAGTGAGAGTCAGCCAATTGTGCAAAAAATGAGTACAATAGTCGGCTCTCATCCTCAGTATGTCATTTTGTTCAGGGAGAGACGGCTAATTGTGCAAAAAATGAGTACAATAGACGGCTCTCATCCTCAGTATGTCATTTTCAACAGTGATAGCTGGCTGATTGTGCCAAACATGAGCGCAATAGCTGCCTCTCACCTTTTGAATATTTTCAGATGCACAGAGGCAAAATGAGGCACAGTGAGACACAGAGAGGCACAGAACATAATAGAGAAAAGAGTCACACCTTCTGTTGCTGAATAGCAACAAGCTGGGCTGTTCAATGGGACATATTTGAATCACTTCACCAGTCTCTCAATTTGCATTGCCGATACACAGTGAGCGAGAGAGAGGCTCAGGGAGGCACAGAAAGAGGCACAGAGTGGCGCAATGAGGCACAGTGAGGCGCAGAAAGGCACATGAAGGCAGATAAAGATGGAGAGTCATTGAAAGGCACATTTAGGCTGGGATGGGCACAGAGCCACAGTGAGGCACATTGAGGCACAGAATGCAATAGAGAGAAGACTCACATCCTCTGTTGCTGAATAGCAACAAGCTGGGCTGTTCAATGTGACATCCTCTGTATGTCATTTTCATCAGTGAGAGTCAGCCAATTGTGCAAAAAATGAGTACAATAGTCGGCTCTCATCCTCAGTATGTCATTTTGTTCAGGGAGAGACGGCTAATTGTGCAAAAAATGAGTACAATAGACGGCTCTCATCCTCAGTATGTCATTTTCAACAGTGATAGCTGGCTGATTGTGCCAAACATGAGCGCAATAGCTGCCTCTCACCTTTTGAATATTTTCAGATGCACAGAGGCAAAATGAGGCACAGTGAGACACAGAGAGGCACAGAACATAATAGAGAAAAGAGTCACACCTTCTGTTGCTGAATAGCAACAAGCTGGGCTGTTCAATGGGACATATTTGAATCACTTCACCAGTCTCTCAATTTGCATTGCCGATACACAGTGAGTGAGAGAGAGGCTCAGGGAGGCACAGAAAGAGGCAGAGTGGCGCAATGAGGCACAGTGAGGCACATTGAGGCACAGAATGCAATAGAGAGAAGACTCACATCCTCTGTTGCTGAATAGCAACAAGCTGGGCTGTTCAATGTGACATCCTCTGTATGTCATTTTCATCAGTGAGACTCGGCTAATTGTGCAAAAAATGAGTACAATAGTCAGCTCTCATCCTCAGCATGTCATTTTCATCAGTGAGACTCGGCTAATTGTGCAAAAAAATGAGTACAATAGACGGCTCTCATCCTCAGTATGTCATTTTCATCAGTGAGACTCGGCTAATTGTGCAAAAAATGAGTACAATAGACGGCTCTCATCCTCAGCATGTCATTTTCATCAGTGAGACTCGGCTAATTGTACAAAAAATGAGTACAATAGACGGCTCTCACCCTCAGTATGTCATTTTCAACAGTGATAGCTGGCTGATTGTGCCAAACATGAGCGCAATAGCTGCCTCTCACCTTTTGAATATTTTCAGATGCACAGAGGCAAAATGAGGCACAGTGAGACACAGAGAGGCACAGAACACGATAGAGAAAAGAGTCACACCTTCTGTTGCTGAATAGCAACAAGCTGGGCTGTTCAATGGGACATATTTGAATCACTTCACCAGTCTCTCAATTTGCATTGCCGATACACAGTGAGCGAGAGAGAGGCTCAGGGAGGCACAGAAAGAGGCACAGAGTGGCGCAATGAGGCACAGTGAGGCGCAGAAAGGCACATGAAGGCAGATAAAGATGGAGAGTCATTGAAAGGCACGTTTAGGCTGGGATGGGCACAGAGCCACAGTGAGGCACATTGAGGCACAGAATGCAATAGAGAGAAGACTCACATCCTCTGTTGCTGAATAGCAACAAGCTGGGCTGTTCAATGTGACATCCTCTGTATGTCATTTTCATCAGTGAGACTCGGCTAATTGTGCAAAAAATGAGTACAATAGTCGGCTCTCATCCTCAGCATGTCATTTTCATCAATGAGACTCGGCTAATTGTGCAAAAAAATGAGTACAATAGACGGCTCTCATCCTCAGCATGTCATTTTCATCAGTGAGACTCGGCTAATTGTGCAAAAAATGAGTACAATAGACGGCTCTCATCATCGGTATGTCATTTTCATCAGTGAGACTCGGCTAATTGTGCAAAAAATGAGTACAATAGTCGGCTCTCATCCTCAGTATGTCATTTTGTTCAGGGAGAGACGGCTAATTGTGCAAAAAATGAGTACAATAGACGGCTCTCATCCTCAGTATGTCATTTTTCAACAGTGATAGCTGGCTGATTGTGCCAAACATGAGCGCAATAGCTGCCTCTCATCTTTTGAACATTTTCAGATGCACAGAGGCAAAATGAGGCACAGTGAGACACAGAGAGGCACAGAACATAATAGAGAAAAGAGTCACACCTTCTGTTGCTGAATAGCAACAAGCTGGGCTGTTCAATGGGACATATTTGAATCACTTCACCAGTCTCTCAATTTGCATTGCCTAGACACAGTGAGCGAGAGAGAGGCTCAGGGAGGCACAGAAAGAGGCACAGAGTGGCGCAATGAGGCACAGTGAGGCGCATGAAGGCAGATAAAGATGGAGAGTCATTGAAAGGCACATTTAGGCTGGGATGGGCACAGAGCCACAGTGAGGCACATTGAGGCACAGAATGCAATAGAGAGAAGACTCACATCCTCTGTTGCTGAATAGCAACAAGCTGGGCTGTTCAATGTGACATATTTGAATCACTTCACCAGTCTCTCAATTTGCATTGCCTAGACACAGTGAGCGAGAGAGAGGCACAGGGAGGCACAGAGCGGCGCAATGAGGCACAGAGAGGCACATGAAGGCAGAGAATGATAGAGAGGCAGAGAAAGGCACCGATAGTCATTGAAAAGCACATATAGGCTGGGACAGGCACACAGAGGCACAGAATGTGATAGACAAGATTCACATCTTCTGTTGCTGAATAGCAACAAGCTGGGCTGTTCAATGTGACATATTTGAATCACTTCACCAGTCTCTCAATTTGCATTGCTGAGACACAGTGAGCGAGAGAGAGGCACAGGGATGCACAGAAAGAGGCACAAAGCGGCGCAATGAGGCACAGTGAGGCGCAGAGAGGCACATGAAGGCAGAGAATGATAGTGAGGCAGAGAAAGGCACCGATAGTCATTGAAAAGCACATATAGGCAGAGAGGGGCTCGCAGAGGCACAGAAAGCGAGAGAGAGGACTCACATCTTCTGTTGCTGATCGGCAACAATCATAGCAGTTCATTATGGCATATTTCCGTCCCGTGACGTCTCTCAATTTGTGTTACTGAGCCTGTGTGGCAGGCCACACTGCCTCCTAAAGGCCCCTTGTCTTTGTGTTTTCCTGATGAAGGGGTCGGAGACCGTGAAATGCGTTGAATAAACCACCAGAATTCTTCATTACATCTGAATTTGTATTATTGTTGCATCTAAGCTGTGATACTCAAATCCACCATGCACACGTTACTGCAGGGGAAGCCTGGGAACTTTTCCAGAACCATCACAATAGCGATGTGTGTTTTGGCTTTCCTGGCCTGTTCCTGCCCACAATGATGACATGCAGGGTGTCCCCAGTTTTCTCCACCAGCATGCATTACTAATTTCCAGTGGGCGAGTAAATCTTGGGCTACCCCAAGTCATTACTTTTGGTGGACACAGCCTAGGAATGCAGTGCCATTTGTGGGGGAATTGCCAAGCTGTCCCCTACCATAGTGGTGATTGGGGTGTTCCGTTTACTTATCCACAGTAGACCGAGAATACTGGGGACATCACTTCCAGCAATGGTGAGCCGAGCATGTTGCTTAAATAATGGTGCTACTCGATTGTCGAGCAGTGCCAAGCATGCTCACTCATCACTAATAGTGGGCAAGGGCACATGTGTGGGTATTCCTGGGGTGTCATTTCTCACCCACATACAATGGGTGTTTACACCCACATTGACAACATGCAAGAATGTCCCATGGTTTGCTTGCCCAATCACATGCAGTGATGCATATTTTTGGGTGGGGAACACTGGGGACACCCACACATGCATCACTGTTGGTGAAGACAAAAAGACAGGTGTCACTACTGCAGGTGTGTGGGGAGTGTTTCCCTTATTTCCTCGCATAAACCTGGATGCTGAATTGCATGTGTCCAGTGCATTTTCATAACAATAATGCATGTTGCAGCAGCCTCCAAGATGCATTATCAGTTGAAAAAGATATAGTCTCATGCTGAATATCCCCAACTATATTCAATTAACATTACACCCAACTACTATAATAAAGAGGCAAAAAACATGTCAAACATTGATAACATTTTATTTATTGTAAGAAATTAGGCATAAGTCAAAAATAACATGTCAAGCAAGAAAACGGTTATAAAAGAGCTTGGCATAGGCGACATATTTCTTGCCAGCATTCGACCTATGGAGAGAAAAAAATATATATATTAAACAGTGTAGTATACTTTATAAGATGCATTTACAGCTGGACTGTTCTATATGACATCTCAGTATCATTACTAGTCTCTCAATTTGTGCTGCCGAGGCACATGGTGGCACAGAATGCTGGTGAGGGGCTGGGCATGATGCTGGCAGCCTGGTGCTGCCGGTGAGGGGCTGGGCATGATGCTGGCAGCCTGGTGCTGCCGGTGAGGGGCTGGGCATGATGCTGGCAGCCTGGTGCTGCCGGTGAGGGGCTGGGCATGATGCTGGCAGCCTGGTGCTGCCGGTGAGGGGCTGGGCATGATGCTGGCAGCCTGGTGCTGCCGGTGAGGGGCTGGGCATGATGCTGGCAGCCTGGTGCTGCCGGTGAGGGGCTGGGCATGATGCTGGCAGCCTGGTGCTGCCGGTGAGGGGCTGGGCATGATGCTGGCAGCCTGGTGCTGCCGGTGAGGGGCTGGGCATGATGCTGGCAGCCTGGTGCTGCCGGTGAGGGGCTGGGCATGATGCTGGCAGCCTGGTGCTGCCGGTGAGGGGCTGGGCATGATGCTGGCAGCCTGGTGCTGCCGGTGAGGGGCTGGGCATGATGCTGGCAGCCTGGTGCTGCCGGTGAGGGGCTGGGCATGATGCTGGCAGCCTGGTGCTGCCGGTGAGGGGCTGGGCATGATGCTGGCAGCCTGGTGCTGCCGGTGAGGGGCTGGGCATGATGCTGGCAGCCTGGTGCTGCCGGTGAGGGGCTGGGCATGATGCTGGCAGCCTGGTGCTGCCGGTGAGGGGCTGGGCATGATGCTGGCAGCCTGGTGCTGCCGGTGAGGGGCTGGGCATGATGCTGGCAGCCTGGTGCTGCCGGTGAGGGGCTGGGCATGATGCTGGCAGCCTGGTGCTGCCGGTGAGGGGCTGGGCATGATGCTGGCAGCCTGGTGCTGCCGGTGAGGGGCTGGGCATGATGCTGGCAGCCTGGTGCTGCCGGTGAGGGGCTGGGCATGATGCTGGCAGCCTGGTGCTGCCGGTGAGGGGCTGGGCATGATGCTGGCAGCCTGGTGCTGCCGGTGAGGGGCTGGGCATGATGCTGGCAGCCTGGTGCTGCCGGTGAGGGGCTGGGCATGATGCTGGCAGCCTGGTGCTGCCGGTGAGGGGCTGGGCATGATGCTGGCAGCCTGGTGCTGCCGGTGAGGGGCTGGGCATGATGCTGGCAGCCTGGTGCTGCCGGTGAGGGGCTGGGCATGATGCTGGCAGCCTGGTGCTGCCGGTGAGGGGCTGGGCATGATGCTGGCAGCCTGGTGCTGCCGGTGAGGGGCTGGGCATGATGCTGGCAGCCTGGTGCTGCCGGTGAGGGGCTGGGCATGATGCTGGCAGCCTGGTGCTGCCGGTGAGGGGCTGGGCATGATGCTGGCAGCCTGGTGCTGCCGGTGAGGGGCTGGGCATGATGCTGGCAGCCTGGTGCTGCCGGTGAGGGGCTGGGCATGATGCTGGCAGCCTGGTGCTGCCGGTGAGGGGCTGGGCATGATGCTGGCAGCCTGGTGCTGCCGGTGAGGGGCTGGGCATGATGCTGGCAGCCTGGTGCTGCCGGTGAGGGGCTGGGCATGATGCTGGCAGCCTGGTGCTGCCGGTGAGGGGCTGGGCATGATGCTGGCAGCCTGGTGCTGCCGGTGAGGGGCTGGGCATGATGCTGGCAGCCTGGTGCTGCCGGTGAGGGGCTGGGCATGATGCTGGCAGCCTGGTGCTGCCTGTGAGGGGCTGGGCATGATGCTGGCAGCCTGGTGCTGCCGGTGAGGGGCTGGGCATGATGCTGGCAGCCTGGTGCTGCCTGTGAGGGGCTGGGCATGATGCTGGCAGCCTGGTGCTGCCTGTGAGGGGCTGGGCATGATGCTGGCAGCCTGGTGCTGCCTGTGAGGGGCTGGGCATGATGCTGGCAGCCTGGTGCTGCCTGTGAGGGGCTGGGCATGATGCTGGCAGCCTGGTGCTGCCTGTGAGGGGCTGGGCATGATGCTGGCAGCCTGGTGCTGCCTGTGAGGGGCTGGGCATGATGCTGGCAGCCTGGTGCTGCCTGTGAGGGGCTGGGCATGATGCTGGCAGCCTGGTGCTGCCGGTGAGGGGCTGGGCATGATGCTGGCAGCCTGGTGCTGCCGGTGAGGGGCTGGGCATGATGCTGGCAGCCTGGTGCTGCCGGTGAGGGGCTGGGCATGATGCTGGCAGCCTGGTGCTGCCGGTGAGGGGCTGGGCATGATGCTGGCAGCCTGGTGCTGCCTGTGAGGGGCTGGGCATGATGCTGGCAGCCTGGTGCTGCCGGTGAGGGGCTGGGCATGATGCTGGCAGCCTGGTGCTGCCTGTGAGGGGCTGGGCATGATGCTGGCAGCCTGGTGCTGCCTGTGAGGGGCTGGGCATGATGCTGGCAGCCTGGTGCTGCCTGTGAGGGGCTGGGCATGATGCTGGCAGCCTGGTGCTGCCTGTGAGGGGCTGGGCATGATGCTGGCAGCCTGGTGCTGCCTGTGAGGGGCTGGGCATGATGCTGGCAGCCTGGTGCTGCCTGTGAGGGGCTGGGCATGATGCTGGCAGCCTGGTGCTGCCTGTGAGGGGCTGGGCATGATGCTGGCAGCCTGGTGCTGCCTGTGAGGGGCTGGGCATGATGCTGGCAGCCTGGTGCTGCCTGTGAGGGGCTGGGCATGATGCTGGCAGCCTGGTGCTGCCTGTGAGGGGCTGGGCATGATGCTGGCAGCCTGGTGCTGCCTGTGAGGGGCTGGGCATGATGCTGGCAGCCTGGTGCTGCCTGTGAGGGGCTGGGCATGATGCTGGCAGCCTGGTGCTGCCTGTGAGGGGCTGGGCATGATGCTGGCAGCCTGGTGCTGCCTGTGAGGGGCTGGGCATGATGCTGGCAGCCTGGTGCTGCCTGTGAGGGGCTGGGCATGATGCTGGCAGCCTGGTGCTGCCTGTGAGGGGCTGGGCATGATGCTGGCAGCCTGGTGCTGCCTGTGAGGGGCTGGGCATGATGCTGGCAGCCTGGTGCTGCCTGTGAGGGGCTGGGCATGATGCTGGCAGCCTGGTGCTGCCTGTGAGGGGCTGGGCATGATGCTGGCAGCCTGGTGCTGCCTGTGAGGGGCTGGGCATGATGCTGGCAGCCTGGTGCTGCCTGTGAGGGGCTGGGCATGATGCTGGCAGCCTGGTGCTGCCTGTGAGGGGCTGGGCATGATGCTGGCAGCCTGGTGCTGCCTGTGAGGGGCTGGGCATGATGCTGGCAGCCTGGTGCTGCCTGTGAGGGGCTGGGCATGATGCTGGCAGCCTGGTGCTGCCTGTGAGGGGCTGGGCATGATGCTGGCAGCCTGGTGCTGCCTGTGAGGGGCTGGGCATGATGCTGGCAGCCTGGTGCTGCCTGTGAGGGGCTGGGCATGATGCTGGCAGCCTGGTGCTGCCTGTGAGGGGCTGGGCATGATGCTGGCAGCCTGGTGCTGCCTGTGAGGGGCTGGGCATGATGCTGGCAGCCTGGTGCTGCCTGTGAGGGGCTGGGCATGATGCTGGCAGCCTGGTGCTGCCTGTGAGGGGCTGGGCATGATGCTGGCAGCCTGGTGCTGCCTGTGAGGGGCTGGGCATGATGCTGGCAGCCTGGTGCTGCCTGTGAGGGGCTGGGCATGATGCTGGCAGCCTGGTGCTGCCTGTGAGGGGCTGGGCATGATGCTGGCAGCCTGGTGCTGCCTGTGAGGGGCTGGGCATGATGCTGGCAGCCTGGTGCTGCCTGTGAGGGGCTGGGCATGATGCTGGCAGCCTGGTGCTGCCTGTGAGGGGCTGGGCATGATGCTGGCAGCCTGGTGCTGCCTGTGAGGGGCTGGGCATGATGCTGGCAGCCTGGTGCTGCCTGTGAGGGGCTGGGCATGATGCTGGCAGCCTGGTGCTGCCTGTGAGGGGCTGGGCATGATGCTGGCAGCCTGGTGCTGCCTGTGAGGGGCTGGGCATGATGCTGGCAGCCTGGTGCTGCCTGTGAGGGGCTGGGCATGATGCTGGCAGCCTGGTGCTGCCTGTGAGGGGCTGGGCATGATGCTGGCAGCCTGGTGCTGCCTGTGAGGGGCTGGGCATGATGCTGGCAGCCTGGTGCTGCCTGTGAGGGGCTGGGCATGATGCTGGCAGCCTGGTGCTGCCTGTGAGGGGCTGGGCATGATGCTGGCAGCCTGGTGCTGCCTGTGAGGGGCTGGGCATGATGCTGGCAGCCTGGTGCTGCCTGTGAGGGGCTGGGCATGATGCTGGCAGCCTGGTGCTGCCTGTGAGGGGCTGGGCATGATGCTGGCAGCCTGGTGCTGCCTGTGAGGGGCTGGGCATGATGCTGGCAGCCTGGTGCTGCCTGTGAGGGGCTGGGCATGATGCTGGCAGCCTGGTGCTGCCTGTGAGGGGCTGGGCATGATGCTGGCAGCCTGGTGCTGCCTGTGAGGGGCTGGGCATGATGCTGGCAGCCTGGTGCTGCCTGTGAGGGGCTGGGCATGATGCTGGCAGCCTGGTGCTGCCTGTGAGGGGCTGGGCATGATGCTGGCAGCCTGGTGCTGCCTGTGAGGGGCTGGGCATGATGCTGGCAGCCTGGTGCTGCCTGTGAGGGGCTGGGCATGATGCTGGCAGCCTGGTGCTGCCTGTGAGGGGCTGGGCATGATGCTGGCAGCCTGGTGCTGCCTGTGAGGGGCTGGGCATGATGCTGGCAGCCTGGTGCTGCCTGTGAGGGGCTGGGCATGATGCTGGCAGCCTGGTGCTGCCTGTGAGGGGCTGGGCATGATGCTGGCAGCCTGGTGCTGCCTGTGAGGGGCTGGGCATGATGCTGGCAGCCTGGTGCTGCCTGTGAGGGGCTGGGCATGATGCTGGCAGCCTGGTGCTGCCTGTGAGGGGCTGGGCATGATGCTGGCAGCCTGGTGCTGCCTGTGAGGGGCTGGGCATGATGCTGGCAGCCTGGTGCTGCCTGTGAGGGGCTGGGCATGATGCTGGCAGCCTGGTGCTGCCTGTGAGGGGCTGGGCATGATGCTGGCAGCCTGGTGCTGCCTGTGAGGGGCTGGGCATGATGCTGGCAGCCTGGTGCTGCCTGTGAGGGGCTGGGCATGATGCTGGCAGCCTGGTGCTGCCTGTGAGGGGCTGGGCATGATGCTGGCAGCCTGGTGCTGCCTGTGAGGGGCTGGGCATGATGCTGGCAGCCTGGTGCTGCCTGTGAGGGGCTGGGCATGATGCTGGCAGCCTGGTGCTGCCTGTGAGGGGCTGGGCATGATGCTGGCAGCCTGGTGCTGCCTGTGAGGGGCTGGGCATGATGCTGGCAGCCTGGTGCTGCCTGTGAGGGGCTGGGCATGATGCTGGCAGCCTGGTGCTGCCTGTGAGGGGCTGGGCATGATGCTGGCAGCCTGGTGCTGCCTGTGAGGGGCTGGGCATGATGCTGGCAGCCTGGTGCTGCCTGTGAGGGGCTGGGCATGATGCTGGCAGCCTGGTGCTGCCTGTGAGGGGCTGGGCATGATGCTGGCAGCCTGGTGCTGCCTGTGAGGGGCTGGGCATGATGCTGGCAGCCTGGTGCTGCCTGTGAGGGGCTGGGCATGATGCTGGCAGCCTGGTGCTGCCTGTGAGGGGCTGGGCATGATGCTGGCAGCCTGGTGCTGCCTGTGAGGGGCTGGGCATGATGCTGGCAGCCTGGTGCTGCCTGTGAGGGGCTGGGCATGATGCTGGCAGCCTGGTGCTGCCTGTGAGGGGCTGGGCATGATGCTGGCAGCCTGGTGCTGCCTGTGAGGGGCTGGGCATGATGCTGGCAGCCTGGTGCTGCCTGTGAGGGGCTGGGCATGATGCTGGCAGCCTGGTGCTGCCTGTGAGGGGCTGGGCATGATGCTGGCAGCCTGGTGCTGCCTGTGAGGGGCTGGGCATGATGCTGGCAGCCTGGTGCTGCCTGTGAGGGGCTGGGCATGATGCTGGCAGCCTGGTGCTGCCTGTGAGGGGCTGGGCATGATGCTGGCAGCCTGGTGCTGCCTGTGAGGGGCTGGGCATGATGCTGGCAGCCTGGTGCTGCCTGTGAGGGGCTGGGCATGATGCTGGCAGCCTGGTGCTGCCTGTGAGGGGCTGGGCATGATGCTGGCAGCCTGGTGCTGCCTGTGAGGGGCTGGGCATGATGCTGGCAGCCTGGTGCTGCCTGTGAGGGGCTGGGCATGATGCTGGCAGCCTGGTGCTGCCTGTGAGGGGCTGGGCATGATGCTGGCAGCCTGGTGCTGCCTGTGAGGGGCTGGGCATGATGCTGGCAGCCTGGTGCTGCCTGTGAGGGGCTGGGCATGATGCTGGCAGCCTGGTGCTGCCTGTGAGGGGCTGGGCATGATGCTGGCAGCCTGGTGCTGCCTGTGAGGGGCTGGGCATGATGCTGGCAGCCTGGTGCTGCCTGTGAGGGGCTGGGCATGATGCTGGCAGCCTGGTGCTGCCTGTGAGGGGCTGGGCATGATGCTGGCAGCCTGGTGCTGCCTGTGAGGGGCTGGGCATGATGCTGGCAGCCTGGTGCTGCCTGTGAGGGGCTGGGCATGATGCTGGCAGCCTGGTGCTGCCTGTGAGGGGCTGGGCATGATGCTGGCAGCCTGGTGCTGCCTGTGAGGGGCTGGGCATGATGCTGGCAGCCTGGTGCTGCCTGTGAGGGGCTGGGCATGATGCTGGCAGCCTGGTGCTGCCTGTGAGGGGCTGGGCATGATGCTGGCAGCCTGGTGCTGCCTGTGAGGGGCTGGGCATGATGCTGGCAGCCTGGTGCTGCCTGTGAGGGGCTGGGCATGATGCTGGCAGCCTGGTGCTGCCTGTGAGGGGCTGGGCATGATGCTGGCAGCCTGGTGCTGCCTGTGAGGGGCTGGGCATGATGCTGGCAGCCTGGTGCTGCCTGTGAGGGGCTGGGCATGATGCTGGCAGCCTGGTGCTGCCTGTGAGGGGCTGGGCATGATGCTGGCAGCCTGGTGCTGCCTGTGAGGGGCTGGGCATGATGCTGGCAGCCTGGTGCTGCCTGTGAGGGGCTGGGCATGATGCTGGCAGCCTGGTGCTGCCTGTGAGGGGCTGGGCATGATGCTGGCAGCCTGGTGCTGCCTGTGAGGGGCTGGGCATGATGCTGGCAGCCTGGTGCTGCCTGTGAGGGGCTGGGCATGATGCTGGCAGCCTGGTGCTGCCTGTGAGGGGCTGGGCATGATGCTGGCAGCCTGGTGCTGCCTGTGAGGGGCTGGGCATGATGCTGGCAGCCTGGTGCTGCCTGTGAGGGGCTGGGCATGATGCTGGCAGCCTGGTGCTGCCTGTGAGGGGCTGGGCATGATGCTGGCAGCCTGGTGCTGCCTGTGAGGGGCTGGGCATGATGCTGGCAGCCTGGTGCTGCCTGTGAGGGGCTGGGCATGATGCTGGCAGCCTGGTGCTGCCTGTGAGGGGCTGGGCATGATGCTGGCAGCCTGGTGCTGCCTGTGAGGGGCTGGGCATGATGCTGGCAGCCTGGTGCTGCCTGTGAGGGGCTGGGCATGATGCTGGCAGCCTGGTGCTGCCTGTGAGGGGCTGGGCATGATGCTGGCAGCCTGGTGCTGCCTGTGAGGGGCTGGGCATGATGCTGGCAGCCTGGTGCTGCCTGTGAGGGGCTGGGCATGATGCTGGCAGCCTGGTGCTGCCTGTGAGGGGCTGGGCATGATGCTGGCAGCCTGGTGCTGCCTGTGAGGGGCTGGGCATGATGCTGGCAGCCTGGTGCTGCCTGTGAGGGGCTGGGCATGATGCTGGCAGCCTGGTGCTGCCTGTGAGGGGCTGGGCATGATGCTGGCAGCCTGGTGCTGCCTGTGAGGGGCTGGGCATGATGCTGGCAGCCTGGTGCTGCCTGTGAGGGGCTGGGCATGATGCTGGCAGCCTGGTGCTGCCTGTGAGGGGCTGGGCATGATGCTGGCAGCCTGGTGCTGCCTGTGAGGGGCTGGGCATGATGCTGGCAGCCTGGTGCTGCCTGTGAGGGGCTGGGCATGATGCTGGCAGCCTGGTGCTGCCTGTGAGGGGCTGGGCATGATGCTGGCAGCCTGGTGCTGCCTGTGAGGGGCTGGGCATGATGCTGGCAGCCTGGTGCTGCCTGTGAGGGGCTGGGCATGATGCTGGCAGCCTGGTGCTGCCTGTGAGGGGCTGGGCATGATGCTGGCAGCCTGGTGCTGCCTGTGAGGGGCTGGGCATGATGCTGGCAGCCTGGTGCTGCCTGTGAGGGGCTGGGCATGATGCTGGCAGCCTGGTGCTGCCTGTGAGGGGCTGGGCATGATGCTGGCAGCCTGGTGCTGCCTGTGAGGGGCTGGGCATGATGCTGGCAGCCTGGTGCTGCCTGTGAGGGGCTGGGCATGATGCTGGCAGCCTGGTGCTGCCTGTGAGGGGCTGGGCATGATGCTGGCAGCCTGGTGCTGCCTGTGAGGGGCTGGGCATGATGCTGGCAGCCTGGTGCTGCCTGTGAGGGGCTGGGCATGATGCTGGCAGCCTGGTGCTGCCTGTGAGGGGCTGGGCATGATGCTGGCAGCCTGGTGCTGCCTGTGAGGGGCTGGGCATGATGCTGGCAGCCTGGTGCTGCCTGTGAGGGGCTGGGCATGATGCTGGCAGCCTGGTGCTGCCTGTGAGGGGCTGGGCATGATGCTGGCAGCCTGGTGCTGCCTGTGAGGGGCTGGGCATGATGCTGGCAGCCTGGTGCTGCCTGTGAGGGGCTGGGCATGATGCTGGCAGCCTGGTGCTGCCTGTGAGGGGCTGGGCATGATGCTGGCAGCCTGGTGCTGCCTGTGAGGGGCTGGGCATGATGCTGGCAGCCTGGTGCTGCCTGTGAGGGGCTGGGCATGATGCTGGCAGCCTGGTGCTGCCTGTGAGGGGCTGGGCATGATGCTGGCAGCCTGGTGCTGCCTGTGAGGGGCTGGGCATGATGCTGGCAGCCTGGTGCTGCCTGTGAGGGGCTGGGCATGATGCTGGCAGCCTGGTGCTGCCTGTGAGGGGCTGGGCATGATGCTGGCAGCCTGGTGCTGCCTGTGAGGGGCTGGGCATGATGCTGGCAGCCTGGTGCTGCCTGTGAGGGGCTGGGCATGATGCTGGCAGCCTGGTGCTGCCTGTGAGGGGCTGGGCATGATGCTGGCAGCCTGGTGCTGCCTGTGAGGGGCTGGGCATGATGCTGGCAGCCTGGTGCTGCCTGTGAGGGGCTGGGCATGATGCTGGCAGCCTGGTGCTGCCTGTGAGGGGCTGGGCATGATGCTGGCAGCCTGGTGCTGCCTGTGAGGGGCTGGGCATGATGCTGGCAGCCTGGTGCTGCCTGTGAGGGGCTGGGCATGATGCTGGCAGCCTGGTGCTGCCTGTGAGGGGCTGGGCATGATGCTGGCAGCCTGGTGCTGCCTGTGAGGGGCTGGGCATGATGCTGGCAGCCTGGTGCTGCCTGTGAGGGGCTGGGCATGATGCTGGCAGCCTGGTGCTGCCTGTGAGGGGCTGGGCATGATGCTGGCAGCCTGGTGCTGCCTGTGAGGGGCTGGGCATGATGCTGGCAGCCTGGTGCTGCCTGTGAGGGGCTGGGCATGATGCTGGCAGCCTGGTGCTGCCTGTGAGGGGCTGGGCATGATGCTGGCAGCCTGGTGCTGCCTGTGAGGGGCTGGGCATGATGCTGGCAGCCTGGTGCTGCCTGTGAGGGGCTGGGCATGATGCTGGCAGCCTGGTGCTGCCTGTGAGGGGCTGGGCATGATGCTGGCAGCCTGGTGCTGCCTGTGAGGGGCTGGGCATGATGCTGGCAGCCTGGTGCTGCCTGTGAGGGGCTGGGCATGATGCTGGCAGCCTGGTGCTGCCTGTGAGGGGCTGGGCATGATGCTGGCAGCCTGGTGCTGCCTGTGAGGGGCTGGGCATGATGCTGGCAGCCTGGTGCTGCCTGTGAGGGGCTGGGCATGATGCTGGCAGCCTGGTGCTGCCTGTGAGGGGCTGGGCATGATGCTGGCAGCCTGGTGCTGCCTGTGAGGGGCTGGGCATGATGCTGGCAGCCTGGTGCTGCCTGTGAGGGGCTGGGCATGATGCTGGCAGCCTGGTGCTGCCTGTGAGGGGCTGGGCATGATGCTGGCAGCCTGGTGCTGCCTGTGAGGGGCTGGGCATGATGCTGGCAGCCTGGTGCTGCCTGTGAGGGGCTGGGCATGATGCTGGCAGCCTGGTGCTGCCTGTGAGGGGCTGGGCATGATGCTGGCAGCCTGGTGCTGCCTGTGAGGGGCTGGGCATGATGCTGGCAGCCTGGTGCTGCCTGTGAGGGGCTGGGCATGATGCTGGCAGCCTGGTGCTGCCTGTGAGGGGCTGGGCATGATGCTGGCAGCCTGGTGCTGCCTGTGAGGGGCTGGGCATGATGCTGGCAGCCTGGTGCTGCCTGTGAGGGGCTGGGCATGATGCTGGCAGCCTGGTGCTGCCTGTGAGGGGCTGGGCATGATGCTGGCAGCCTGGTGCTGCCTGTGAGGGGCTGGGCATGATGCTGGCAGCCTGGTGCTGCCTGTGAGGGGCTGGGCATGATGCTGGCAGCCTGGTGCTGCCTGTGAGGGGCTGGGCATGATGCTGGCAGCCTGGTGCTGCCTGTGAGGGGCTGGGCATGATGCTGGCAGCCTGGTGCTGCCTGTGAGGGGCTGGGCATGATGCTGGCAGCCTGGTGCTGCCTGTGAGGGGCTGGGCATGATGCTGGCAGCCTGGTGCTGCCTGTGAGGGGCTGGGCATGATGCTGGCAGCCTGGTGCTGCCTGTGAGGGGCTGGGCATGATGCTGGCAGCCTGGTGCTGCCTGTGAGGGGCTGGGCATGATGCTGGCAGCCTGGTGCTGCCTGTGAGGGGCTGGGCATGATGCTGGCAGCCTGGTGCTGCCTGTGAGGGGCTGGGCATGATGCTGGCAGCCTGGTGCTGCCTGTGAGGGGCTGGGCATGATGCTGGCAGCCTGGTGCTGCCTGTGAGGGGCTGGGCATGATGCTGGCAGCCTGGTGCTGCCTGTGAGGGGCTGGGCATGATGCTGGCAGCCTGGTGCTGCCTGTGAGGGGCTGGGCATGATGCTGGCAGCCTGGTGCTGCCTGTGAGGGGCTGGGCATGATGCTGGCAGCCTGGTGCTGCCTGTGAGGGGCTGGGCATGATGCTGGCAGCCTGGTGCTGCCTGTGAGGGGCTGGGCATGATGCTGGCAGCCTGGTGCTGCCTGTGAGGGGCTGGGCATGATGCTGGCAGCCTGGTGCTGCCTGTGAGGGGCTGGGCATGATGCTGGCAGCCTGGTGCTGCCTGTGAGGGGCTGGGCATGATGCTGGCAGCCTGGTGCTGCCTGTGAGGGGCTGGGCATGATGCTGGCAGCCTGGTGCTGCCTGTGAGGGGCTGGGCATGATGCTGGCAGCCTGGTGCTGCCTGTGAGGGGCTGGGCATGATGCTGGCAGCCTGGTGCTGCCTGTGAGGGGCTGGGCATGATGCTGGCAGCCTGGTGCTGCCTGTGAGGGGCTGGGCATGATGCTGGCAGCCTGGTGCTGCCTGTGAGGGGCTGGGCATGATGCTGGCAGCCTGGTGCTGCCTGTGAGGGGCTGGGCATGATGCTGGCAGCCTGGTGCTGCCTGTGAGGGGCTGGGCATGATGCTGGCAGCCTGGTGCTGCCTGTGAGGGGCTGGGCATGATGCTGGCAGCCTGGTGCTGCCTGTGAGGGGCTGGGCATGATGCTGGCAGCCTGGTGCTGCCTGTGAGGGGCTGGGCATGATGCTGGCAGCCTGGTGCTGCCTGTGAGGGGCTGGGCATGATGCTGGCAGCCTGGTGCTGCCTGTGAGGGGCTGGGCATGATGCTGGCAGCCTGGTGCTGCCTGTGAGGGGCTGGGCATGATGCTGGCAGCCTGGTGCTGCCTGTGAGGGGCTGGGCATGATGCTGGCAGCCTGGTGCTGCCTGTGAGGGGCTGGGCATGATGCTGGCAGCCTGGTGCTGCCTGTGAGGGGCTGGGCATGATGCTGGCAGCCTGGTGCTGCCTGTGAGGGGCTGGGCATGATGCTGGCAGCCTGGTGCTGCCTGTGAGGGGCTGGGCATGATGCTGGCAGCCTGGTGCTGCCTGTGAGGGGCTGGGCATGATGCTGGCAGCCTGGTGCTGCCTGTGAGGGGCTGGGCATGATGCTGGCAGCCTGGTGCTGCCTGTGAGGGGCTGGGCATGATGCTGGCAGCCTGGTGCTGCCTGTGAGGGGCTGGGCATGATGCTGGCAGCCTGGTGCTGCCTGTGAGGGGCTGGGCATGATGCTGGCAGCCTGGTGCTGCCTGTGAGGGGCTGGGCATGATGCTGGCAGCCTGGTGCTGCCTGTGAGGGGCTGGGCATGATGCTGGCAGCCTGGTGCTGCCTGTGAGGGGCTGGGCATGATGCTGGCAGCCTGGTGCTGCCTGTGAGGGGCTGGGCATGATGCTGGCAGCCTGGTGCTGCCTGTGAGGGGCTGGGCATGATGCTGGCAGCCTGGTGCTGCCTGTGAGGGGCTGGGCATGATGCTGGCAGCCTGGTGCTGCCTGTGAGGGGCTGGGCATGATGCTGGCAGCCTGGTGCTGCCTGTGAGGGGCTGGGCATGATGCTGGCAGCCTGGTGCTGCCTGTGAGGGGCTGGGCATGATGCTGGCAGCCTGGTGCTGCCTGTGAGGGGCTGGGCATGATGCTGGCAGCCTGGTGCTGCCTGTGAGGGGCTGGGCATGATGCTGGCAGCCTGGTGCTGCCTGTGAGGGGCTGGGCATGATGCTGGCAGCCTGGTGCTGCCTGTGAGGGGCTGGGCATGATGCTGGCAGCCTGGTGCTGCCTGTGAGGGGCTGGGCATGATGCTGGCAGCCTGGTGCTGCCTGTGAGGGGCTGGGCATGATGCTGGCAGCCTGGTGCTGCCTGTGAGGGGCTGGGCATGATGCTGGCAGCCTGGTGCTGCCTGTGAGGGGCTGGGCATGATGCTGGCAGCCTGGTGCTGCCTGTGAGGGGCTGGGCATGATGCTGGCAGCCTGGTGCTGCCTGTGAGGGGCTGGGCATGATGCTGGCAGCCTGGTGCTGCCTGTGAGGGGCTGGGCATGATGCTGGCAGCCTGGTGCTGCCTGTGAGGGGCTGGGCATGATGCTGGCAGCCTGGTGCTGCCTGTGAGGGGCTGGGCATGATGCTGGCAGCCTGGTGCTGCCTGTGAGGGGCTGGGCATGATGCTGGCAGCCTGGTGCTGCCTGTGAGGGGCTGGGCATGATGCTGGCAGCCTGGTGCTGCCTGTGAGGGGCTGGGCATGATGCTGGCAGCCTGGTGCTGCCTGTGAGGGGCTGGGCATGATGCTGGCAGCCTGGTGCTGCCTGTGAGGGGCTGGGCATGATGCTGGCAGCCTGGTGCTGCCTGTGAGGGGCTGGGCATGATGCTGGCAGCCTGGTGCTGCCTGTGAGGGGCTGGGCATGATGCTGGCAGCCTGGTGCTGCCTGTGAGGGGCTGGGCATGATGCTGGCAGCCTGGTGCTGCCTGTGAGGGGCTGGGCATGATGCTGGCAGCCTGGTGCTGCCTGTGAGGGGCTGGGCATGATGCTGGCAGCCTGGTGCTGCCTGTGAGGGGCTGGGCATGATGCTGGCAGCCTGGTGCTGCCTGTGAGGGGCTGGGCATGATGCTGGCAGCCTGGTGCTGCCTGTGAGGGGCTGGGCATGATGCTGGCAGCCTGGTGCTGCCTGTGAGGGGCTGGGCATGATGCTGGCAGCCTGGTGCTGCCTGTGAGGGGCTGGGCATGATGCTGGCAGCCTGGTGCTGCCTGTGAGGGGCTGGGCATGATGCTGGCAGCCTGGTGCTGCCTGTGAGGGGCTGGGCATGATGCTGGCAGCCTGGTGCTGCCTGTGAGGGGCTGGGCATGATGCTGGCAGCCTGGTGCTGCCTGTGAGGGGCTGGGCATGATGCTGGCAGCCTGGTGCTGCCTGTGAGGGGCTGGGCATGATGCTGGCAGCCTGGTGCTGCCTGTGAGGGGCTGGGCATGATGCTGGCAGCCTGGTGCTGCCTGTGAGGGGCTGGGCATGATGCTGGCAGCCTGGTGCTGCCTGTGAGGGGCTGGGCATGATGCTGGCAGCCTGGTGCTGCCTGTGAGGGGCTGGGCATGATGCTGGCAGCCTGGTGCTGCCTGTGAGGGGCTGGGCATGATGCTGGCAGCCTGGTGCTGCCTGTGAGGGGCTGGGCATGATGCTGGCAGCCTGGTGCTGCCTGTGAGGGGCTGGGCATGATGCTGGCAGCCTGGTGCTGCCTGTGAGGGGCTGGGCATGATGCTGGCAGCCTGGTGCTGCCTGTGAGGGGCTGGGCATGATGCTGGCAGCCTGGTGCTGCCTGTGAGGGGCTGGGCATGATGCTGGCAGCCTGGTGCTGCCTGTGAGGGGCTGGGCATGATGCTGGCAGCCTGGTGCTGCCTGTGAGGGGCTGGGCATGATGCTGGCAGCCTGGTGCTGCCTGTGAGGGGCTGGGCATGATGCTGGCAGCCTGGTGCTGCCTGTGAGGGGCTGGGCATGATGCTGGCAGCCTGGTGCTGCCTGTGAGGGGCTGGGCATGATGCTGGCAGCCTGGTGCTGCCTGTGAGGGGCTGGGCATGATGCTGGCAGCCTGGTGCTGCCTGTGAGGGGCTGGGCATGATGCTGGCAGCCTGGTGCTGCCTGTGAGGGGCTGGGCATGATGCTGGCAGCCTGGTGCTGCCTGTGAGGGGCTGGGCATGATGCTGGCAGCCTGGTGCTGCCTGTGAGGGGCTGGGCATGATGCTGGCAGCCTGGTGCTGCCTGTGAGGGGCTGGGCATGATGCTGGCAGCCTGGTGCTGCCTGTGAGGGGCTGGGCATGATGCTGGCAGCCTGGTGCTGCCTGTGAGGGGCTGGGCATGATGCTGGCAGCCTGGTGCTGCCTGTGAGGGGCTGGGCATGATGCTGGCAGCCTGGTGCTGCCTGTGAGGGGCTGGGCATGATGCTGGCAGCCTGGTGCTGCCTGTGAGGGGCTGGGCATGATGCTGGCAGCCTGGTGCTGCCTGTGAGGGGCTGGGCATGATGCTGGCAGCCTGGTGCTGCCTGTGAGGGGCTGGGCATGATGCTGGCAGCCTGGTGCTGCCTGTGAGGGGCTGGGCATGATGCTGGCAGCCTGGTGCTGCCTGTGAGGGGCTGGGCATGATGCTGGCAGCCTGGTGCTGCCTGTGAGGGGCTGGGCATGATGCTGGCAGCCTGGTGCTGCCTGTGAGGGGCTGGGCATGATGCTGGCAGCCTGGTGCTGCCTGTGAGGGGCTGGGCATGATGCTGGCAGCCTGGTGCTGCCTGTGAGGGGCTGGGCATGATGCTGGCAGCCTGGTGCTGCCTGTGAGGGGCTGGGCATGATGCTGGCAGCCTGGTGCTGCCTGTGAGGGGCTGGGCATGATGCTGGCAGCCTGGTGCTGCCTGTGAGGGGCTGGGCATGATGCTGGCAGCCTGGTGCTGCCTGTGAGGGGCTGGGCATGATGCTGGCAGCCTGGTGCTGCCTGTGAGGGGCTGGGCATGATGCTGGCAGCCTGGTGCTGCCTGTGAGGGGCTGGGCATGATGCTGGCAGCCTGGTGCTGCCTGTGAGGGGCTGGGCATGATGCTGGCAGCCTGGTGCTGCCTGTGAGGGGCTGGGCATGATGCTGGCAGCCTGGTGCTGCCTGTGAGGGGCTGGGCATGATGCTGGCAGCCTGGTGCTGCCTGTGAGGGGCTGGGCATGATGCTGGCAGCCTGGTGCTGCCTGTGAGGGGCTGGGCATGATGCTGGCAGCCTGGTGCTGCCTGTGAGGGGCTGGGCATGATGCTGGCAGCCTGGTGCTGCCTGTGAGGGGCTGGGCATGATGCTGGCAGCCTGGTGCTGCCTGTGAGGGGCTGGGCATGATGCTGGCAGCCTGGTGCTGCCTGTGAGGGGCTGGGCATGATGCTGGCAGCCTGGTGCTGCCTGTGAGGGGCTGGGCATGATGCTGGCAGCCTGGTGCTGCCTGTGAGGGGCTGGGCATGATGCTGGCAGCCTGGTGCTGCCTGTGAGGGGCTGGGCATGATGCTGGCAGCCTGGTGCTGCCTGTGAGGGGCTGGGCATGATGCTGGCAGCCTGGTGCTGCCTGTGAGGGGCTGGGCATGATGCTGGCAGCCTGGTGCTGCCTGTGAGGGGCTGGGCATGATGCTGGCAGCCTGGTGCTGCCTGTGAGGGGCTGGGCATGATGCTGGCAGCCTGGTGCTGCCTGTGAGGGGCTGGGCATGATGCTGGCAGCCTGGTGCTGCCTGTGAGGGGCTGGGCATGATGCTGGCAGCCTGGTGCTGCCTGTGAGGGGCTGGGCATGATGCTGGCAGCCTGGTGCTGCCTGTGAGGGGCTGGGCATGATGCTGGCAGCCTGGTGCTGCCTGTGAGGGGCTGGGCATGATGCTGGCAGCCTGGTGCTGCCTGTGAGGGGCTGGGCATGATGCTGGCAGCCTGGTGCTGCCTGTGAGGGGCTGGGCATGATGCTGGCAGCCTGGTGCTGCCTGTGAGGGGCTGGGCATGATGCTGGCAGCCTGGTGCTGCCTGTGAGGGGCTGGGCATGATGCTGGCAGCCTGGTGCTGCCTGTGAGGGGCTGGGCATGATGCTGGCAGCCTGGTGCTGCCTGTGAGGGGCTGGGCATGATGCTGGCAGCCTGGTGCTGCCTGTGAGGGGCTGGGCATGATGCTGGCAGCCTGGTGCTGCCTGTGAGGGGCTGGGCATGATGCTGGCAGCCTGGTGCTGCCTGTGAGGGGCTGGGCATGATGCTGGCAGCCTGGTGCTGCCTGTGAGGGGCTGGGCATGATGCTGGCAGCCTGGTGCTGCCTGTGAGGGGCTGGGCATGATGCTGGCAGCCTGGTGCTGCCTGTGAGGGGCTGGGCATGATGCTGGCAGCCTGGTGCTGCCTGTGAGGGGCTGGGCATGATGCTGGCAGCCTGGTGCTGCCTGTGAGGGGCTGGGCATGATGCTGGCAGCCTGGTGCTGCCTGTGAGGGGCTGGGCATGATGCTGGCAGCCTGGTGCTGCCTGTGAGGGGCTGGGCATGATGCTGGCAGCCTGGTGCTGCCTGTGAGGGGCTGGGCATGATGCTGGCAGCCTGGTGCTGCCTGTGAGGGGCTGGGCATGATGCTGGCAGCCTGGTGCTGCCTGTGAGGGGCTGGGCATGATGCTGGCAGCCTGGTGCTGCCTGTGAGGGGCTGGGCATGATGCTGGCAGCCTGGTGCTGCCTGTGAGGGGCTGGGCATGATGCTGGCAGCCTGGTGCTGCCTGTGAGGGGCTGGGCATGATGCTGGCAGCCTGGTGCTGCCTGTGAGGGGCTGGGCATGATGCTGGCAGCCTGGTGCTGCCTGTGAGGGGCTGGGCATGATGCTGGCAGCCTGGTGCTGCCTGTGAGGGGCTGGGCATGATGCTGGCAGCCTGGTGCTGCCTGTGAGGGGCTGGGCATGATGCTGGCAGCCTGGTGCTGCCTGTGAGGGGCTGGGCATGATGCTGGCAGCCTGGTGCTGCCTGTGAGGGGCTGGGCATGATGCTGGCTCTGAGGGGCTGGGCATGATGCTGGCTCTGAGGGGCTGAGCATGATGCTGGCTCTGAGGGGCTGAGCATGATGCTGGCTCTGAGGGGCTGAGCATGATGCTGGCTCTGAGGGGCTGAGCATGATGCTGGCTCTGAGGGGCTGAGCATGATGCTGGCTCTGAGGGGCTGAGCATGATGCTGGCTCTGAGGGGCTGAGCATGATGCTGGCTCTGAGGGGCTGAGCATGATGCTGGCTCTGAGGGGCTGAGCATGATGCTGGCTCTGAGGGGCTGAGCATGATGCTGGCTCTGAGGGGCTGAGCATGATGCTGGCTCTGAGGGGCTGAGCATGATGCTGGCTCTGAGGGGCTGAGCATGATGCTGGCTCTGAGGGGCTGAGCATGATGCTGGCTCTGAGGGGCTGAGCATGATGCTGGCTCTGAGGGGCTGAGCATGATGCTGGCTCTGAGGGGCTGAGCATGATGCTGGCTCTGAGGGGCTGAGCATGATGCTGGCTCTGAGGGGCTGAGCATGATGCTGGCTCTGAGGGGCTGAGCATGATGCTGGCTCTGAGGGGCTGAGCATGATGCTGGCTCTGAGGGGCTGAGCATGATGCTGGCTCTGAGGGGCTGAGCATGATGCTGGCTCTGAGGGGCTGAGCATGATGCTGGCTCTGAGGGGCTGAGCATGCTGGCTCTGAGGGGCTGAGCATGCTGGCTCTGAGGGGCTGTGGGACAGCCTGTCAGAGCCTGTGGCGTGCTGCAGGGGCCAGTAAAGGGGGGCTGAGGGAGTCCGTGGGTCTGGTATGGGGCTGTGGAGGCTGTGTGGCGCTGTAGAGGGGGTCGTGTGGTGGTGTAGAGGGGGTCGTGTGGTGGTGTAGAGGGGGTTGTGTGGTGCTGTAGAGATGGTTGTGTGGCGCTGTAGAGGGGGTTGTGTGGTGCTGTAGAGGACTACAGAGCCACACAGCCCCCTGGTGTGACTTCCTGAGTGCCATGACAGCTGACTGTATATACATGTATACACATACATGTATGTACATGTGCCATGACAGCTCCTTAGACCATACATGGATTGTCACTTACCCAAACCGAGGCTGAAGAGGTTTAGCTGCTCCACATGATGATGATGGAGGCCGGAGAGCAGTGTTCCTCCATAGCGATGTCGTCCATTAGGGAAACTTGGAGTCCTTGTCCCGCCAGGTCTTGAGCGAGTTTAGTCTGCACGATGCCTTGTTACCTATTTGAAAAGAGAAGAAAAAAAAAGGAAATTTTTGAATTTTGACATTTTTTCTTCTAAGCCCTATTAATTGTACTGGTACATTAACCCGTTCTTCCACGAGCGTATATTCCCAGCAGACACACAGCGAGCGGGCGACTGCCCCAAGTGTTACCTACTGAGAGACAGGGAAAGAAAGAACAATAATTAATAAGGGAAACATTGCATTCATAATCAGTGTTCACAGCTGAGTGACTGTGCTCAGCTCCCCCTAACCCTCCCCTACCCCACAGGGAACCCCTGTATCCTGCCATGCCCCCCACAGCTGACCCTATACATTGTCCTCACTTCCCATTGCAGGGACCCTGTCTCCCACGCAGTGCCCCCATACACTGCGCTCAGCTCACCATCCCCCTCCAAGGACAGCCTGTCTCCCCCGCAGTGCCCCCCCCCCCCCCCATACACTGTGCTAAGCTCCCGGTCCCCCTCCAAGGACAGCCTGTCTCCCCCGCAGTGCCCCCCCATACACTGTGCTAAGCTCCCGGTCCCCCTCCAAGGACAGCCTGTCTCCCCCGCACTGCCCCCCCCCATACACTGTGCTAAGCTCCCGGTCCCCCTCCAAGGACAGCCTGTCTCCCCCGCAGTGCCCCCCAGTACACTGTGCTAAGCTCCCGGTCCCCCTCCAAGGACAGCCTGTCTCCCCCGCAGTGCCCCCCCCATACACTGTGCTAAGCTCCCGGTCCCCCTCCAAGGACAGCCTGTCTCCCCCGCACTGCCCCCCCCCCCCCCCATACACTGTGCTAAGCTCCCGGTCCCCATCCAAGGACAGCCTGTCTCCCCCGCACTGCCCCCCCCCCCATACACTGTGCTAAGCTCCCGGTCCCCATCCAAGGACAGCCTGTCTCCCCCGCAGTGCCCCCCCATACACTGTGCTAAGCTCCCGGTCCCCCTCCAAGGACAGCCTGTCTCCCCCGCAGTGCCCCCCCATACACTGTGCTAAGCTCCCGGTCCCCCTCCAAGGACAGCCTGTCTCCCCCGCAGTGCCCCCCCATACACTGTGCTAAGCTCCCGGTCCCCATCCAAGGACAGCCTGTCTCCCCCCGCAGTGCCCCCCCCCACAGCTGACCCCATACATACATGCAGCGGTGGTGCCGATACGGGCTCATACTTACCGGCCGGCAGCTCCAAGATTCAAATCTGGCGCTCACAGGTCACGTCATTGTTGCTGAAGTCAGAACGGGAAAGCAGCGGGCGGGCTCGGCGCCATGTCACACAGAACCCGGCCGCCCCTCGCCCCTCCCCCCGCTTCACCTTACAGCCGGGCAGAGGATGTTATTCTTAATTTGCTGCCTTCACTACAGGGGACGTGTCACAGGATTCCTCCCCCTTCCACTATGCACACAGGCCGGCGAGTGACTTCCTGGTTCCGGCCGCACAGCTGGGACCCCGCCCACCGGCCAGACAGTGCTGAGAAGGGGGATGAGTGACAACCTCCTCACACACCGCCCCTCCCCCGCCACTGTCCGCCGTAACAGCACACAGCCGGGGAATGAATGAGCCCCAGGGGCGCAGCACTGGCCCCGCCCACCACGGGCAGCACTGGCCCTGACCCCGCCCACCCTGCACCACACAGCGGAGCACAGGGGGAGAGCTATGAGCCCCGGGGGCACACGGCGCTGACTCCGCCCACCCTGCGCCACACACCCGAGCACAGGGGGGCATCTATGAGCCCCGGGGGCAGACGGCGCCGACTCCGCCCACACCGCACCACACGGCGCTGACCTCGCCCACCCTGCGCCACTCACCGGAGCACAGGGGGGCATCTATGAGCCCCGGGGGCAGACGGCGCCGACTCCGCCCACACCGCACCACACGGCGCTGACCTCGCCCACCCCGACCCACACACAGTAAAACCCGGGGGGAGATGTATAAGCCCCGGAGGCACGCAGCGCTGACTCCGCCCACCCTGCGCCACACACCGGAGCACAGGGGGGCATCTATGAGCCCCGGGGGCACACAGCGCTGACCCCGCCCACCGTGCACCAGACAGCACACACTTATCTACAACAAAAAAGTCACTGTGACCCCGGTTTTTGGGGTCTTTTTTCATTGCAGCAGATTTCTAATGTGTGCATTAGTATCAGCTAAGGTTTCCTTAGATTTTTACCGCAAAAACGCATGAAAACCGCATGCGATTTTTTTTTTTTATATGCGTTTTTTGCTGGAAAATCTGAGGAATCCTTAGCTGATGCTAATGCACACATTTAAAATCTGCTTCAAGGAAAAATGACCCCGAAAACTGGACAGACAGTGCAGAGGACCGGGGATTAGTGACAAGCACCCGGGGCGTCACACACCCTCCCCCGCCAGTGCCGATGTTACTGCACAGCAGGGGAGATGAAGAGACCCCCGACCGCACAGCACTGGCCCCGCCTCCTCCGCACCGGACAGACGGTGCAGAGGACCGGGGATTAGTGACAAGCACCCGGGGCGTCACACACCCTCCCCCGCCAGTGCCGATGTTACTGCACAGCAGGGGAGATGAAGAGACCCCCGACCGCACAGCACTGGCCCCGCCCCCTCCGCACCGGACAGACGGTGCAGAGGACCGGGGATTAGTGACAAGCACCCGGGGCGTCACACACCCTCCCCCGCCACTGCCGATGTTACTGCACACAGCAGGGGAAATGAAGAGACCCCCGACCGCACAGCACTGGCCCCGCCTCCTCCGCACCGGACAGACGGTGCAGAGGACCGGGGATTAGTGACAAGCACCCGGGGCGTCACACACCCTCCCCCGCCACTGCCGATGTTACTGCACACAGCAGGGGAAATGAAGAGACCCCCGACCGCACAGCACTGGCCCCGCCTCCTCCGCACCGGACAGACGGTGCAGAGGACCGGGGATTAGTGACAAGCACCCGGGGCGTCACACACCCTCCCCCGCCACTGCCGATGTTACTGCACACAGCAGGGGAGATGAAGAGAGCCCCGGACGCACAGCACTGGCCCCGCCCCCTCCGCACCGGACAGACCGTGCAGAGGACCGGGGATTAGTGACAAGCACTCGATTCGTCCCACACCCTCCCCTGCCCCAGACATTTGCTCAGACATTCGTCTATGCTAAATGGCTTTTAGAAAGCACAGCTGCCATCTGGTGTTCAATCTCCAGAAATGCGGCTGAGTTATGTGTGGCAACGATTGAATGATTTTTAAGCGACAGATGACACCTGGTGGTGAAAATGAAGCAGTGACGGTCAGTTGAGTGAGAGCCGGTTAAAGACCCATATTTTGCACATCCCACAGAATAGCCAAGTTTGCGCATCCGTAACCGGCCCGCGAAGCGTCACTTCGAAGCGGCGTCGGCGTCAGGCGCACCCCCCGGCCTTTGGGCCGCAAATGGGCACGCGTTTCGTCGCTCAGCGGTGAAATTTAGAAAAAAATTGAGTGAGAGCAGGCCCAACGTGCGTTTTTTGAGCATTCACGTCTGGCTATTTTGAGTGAGACCCGGTTAAACGTGCGTTTTTTGAGCATTCACGTCTGGCTATTTGGACTTGACTTTCGAAAACTTCTTTGGCGCGAAAACGTTACCGCCACATCCGGCACGCCATAAGACCGCGGCATGCGCGATACCAGCCTCAAGCCCGGCCTCGCGGCCGGTCGGGAGGCCGAAAACATGATTTCGGAAGCGAAAGCGTTTATCAAATTTCCGCCACCTGATTCCCCCTCAGGAGGCCGTCGGGATCGAGCGACGCGAGCGGCATGCTGAAATTCAAAAATTTCAAAATTACCAAGGTCCAGCTGTTGAGCTGCACTCACTATTCTGCTGGTGCAGTCACTGTGTACATACATTACATTACTGATCCTGAGATACATCCTGTATTATACTCCAGAGCTGCACTCACTATTCAGCTGGTGCAGTCACTGTGTACATACATTGCATTACATTACATCCTGTATTTTACCCCAGATCTGCACTCACTATGCTGCTGGTGCAGTCACTGTGTACATACATTACATTACTGATCCTGAGTTACATCCGGTATTATACTCCAGAGCTGCACTCACTCTTCTGCTGGTGCAGTCACTGTGTACATACATTACTGATCCTGTACTGATCCAGAGTTATATTCTTCATTATACTCCAGAGCTGCACTCACTATTCTGCTTGTGCAGTCACTGTTACATCCTCTATTATACTCAAAAGTTTGCAGGCTGAAGAGCTGAAATCTCGACTTTCCATGTTAATTCAGTGTCTGTTTGGGGCTTCATCTGGTGTTGTCTGTTGTTGTTGAGCTCTGTACAGTAATCTGATTACAAAGAAATTGAAAACAAAAAACACAACCCACCCCTTGCATATTAGGTTTTCTGCTATTAGGGATCAGCGTTCTGTTCACATGCTTGCTGACTGTTTCCATTACCAAATTTTTATTCTGAATACAGTTATGGGCTTTTACATATGGACTAAAGAATCAAAGCAACAACATTGCCTCCTTAAAGATAAGCAAGTGTGGATTGCATGTTTAAAAGGAATCTGTCAACAGGTTTTTTTGCTACGTAATCGGAGAGAAGCAGGATATAGCAATAGTCTGATTCCAGCGATGTATCACTTGCCGAGCTGTGTGCTGCAGTTTCAACAGAATCCGTATTCAGTGGCTGCACTGTCCCAACAAATCAGACATCTGTAGGAAGAGAGAGCTGAGGCTTTTGTCACACTAGTAGACCGGCACTGACACTGGAGAAGAGTATTGTTGCTATTACTGGGAGAAAACAGATTATGAAGTGGTTGGCCGTATAGTTGACAACCCCTTTAAGGGTATTGCCCATTGTCTCCATTCCGGTCTTCAGATTGCATGCAGCACAATGGGGCAGAACTGCAATAGTAGACAACCTGCAGACAGAGATGGTGCTGTTTTTTTGGAATAAGGCAAATATGTTTTTCCAATTCCGAACAACTACTTTTATAAATATACAGTTGTGCTCAAAAGTTTTAATACCCCGGCAGAATTTTTGCTTTTTGGCCTTTTTCAGAGAATATGAACGATAACACCAAAACTTTTTCTCCACTCATGGATAGTGGTTGGGTGAAGCCATTTATTGTCAAACTATTGTGTTTTCTCTTTTTAAATCAGAATGACAACCCAAAACATCCAAATGACCCTGATCAAAAGTTCACATACCCTATTTCTTTATACCGTGTATTGCCCCTCTAACATCAATGACAGCTTGAAGTCTTTTGTGGTTGTTGTGGATGAGGTTCTTTATTTTCTCATATGGTAAAGCTGCCCACTCTTCTTAGCAAAAAGTCTCCAGCTCCTATAAATTCCTGGGCCGTCTAGCATGAACTGTGCGCTTGAGATCTCCCCAGAGTGGCTCAATGATATTGAGGTCAGGAGACTGAGATGGCCACTCCAGAACCTTCACTTTGTTCTGCTGTAGCCAATGACAGATCGACTTAGCCTTGTGTTTTGGATCATTGCCATATTGCAACGTCCAAGTACGTTCCATGCGCAGCTGATGACTGCAAATTTGCCTCCAGTACTCAATGAAAACGTGTCGCATTCATCTTTCCTTCAACCTTGACCAAGTTTCCTGTGCCTTTGTAGCTCACACACCCCCGAAACATCAGTGATCCTCCTCCGTGCTTTACAGTAGGAATAGTGTTCCTTTCATCATAGGCCTTTTGGTGTCATCACTCCAAATCACCTTATTCCAGAAGTTTTGAGGCTTGTCTCTGTGCCAGGGCCGGCGTCAGCACCCGGCGCACCTGGGCAAGTGCCGGGGCCCTGGTGAGACAGGGGGCCCCACTCATGCTGTCTGGGATACAGCCAGGGCCGGCGTTAGGGGCCCCCCAGCCACTACAGCAGAAGCTCCACTGATAATCATAATCAGTGAAGCTTCCGATGTAGAGACTGGTTGAGGACCTGTAGTGACATCACGATCATGTGACCTGCCATGTGACCGTGATGTCACCACAGGCCATGTATTCATAGGCCAGTGCACCGTCCTCCTGCACGGAGCTTCTGAGGGGAGGGAGAGCTAAGACCCGGGCCGGCACCTACATACCTGAGCTGTGATGTGAGGTACCATAAGTCGTGCAGCACCCTTTGTGTGTGCTGCTCCTGGTGATGATGGCTCCTAACAGCTCCTCCTGCTCTTGTCGGCAGTCCCAGCAGAGGAGAGGGCAGGGAGGTGTCTGCTGGGATAGCGCTGCTGGGAGCAGGAGGGCTGCATCTGATACTGTGGAACATCTCATTCCCTCCAGCATAAAGCAGTGTATGTGAGGTGTGTGTAATTGATGTGTGTATAGTGTGTGGTATGTGTAGTGTGTGCTGTCTGTGAGCTATGTGTATGTGTTTATATGAATCACATGTATCAAATGAGCATTTGTTGTGCAGCATGGGTCTGCCATGTATGTATGTGTCGTGTGTGCCATGTATGTATGTGTGTGTGCCATGTATGTGTCGTGTGTGCCATGTATGTATGTGTGTGTGCCATGTATGTATGTGTGTGTGCCATGTATGTATGTGTCATGTGTGCCATGTATGTATGTGTGTGCCATGTATGTATGTGTATGCCATGTATGTATGTGTGTGTGCCATGTACATGTGTGTTCCATATACGTATGTTCCATGTACTGTATGTACGTGTGTGCCATGTACATGTACTGTATGTATGTGTGTCATGTACATGTACTGTATGTATGTGTGTACCATGTACGTGTGTGTGCCATGTACATGTACTGTATGTATGTACCATGTATATGTGTGTACCATGTACGTGTGTGTGATATGTACATGTACTGTATGTATGTGTGTGCGCCGTGTATATGTACTGTATGTATGTGTGTGTCATGTACGTGTGTGCTATGTACATGTACTGTATGTATACATTTTTGCACATGTCACTTATTGGGGTCAGTCATCAGCACTACAAATCCACAGTGAATTCAAAACAATGGGACAACGAATACTGATGTGTTGTGATGCTGCAGCCTGCAACCCATTTTGCCCTTTTACAAATGTTCTACGTTAATACTTTCTAATGTTTACTTTAAGGCTGTGTGCACACATTTAGGATTTTTTGCTTTTTTTCCCGCGTTTTTTCTCTATAAAAACGCAAAAAAACGCATACATTAAGCATCCTATTATTAGAATGCAATCTGCAATTTTTGTGCACATGCTGCGTTTTTTTTCCGCAGCGGAATCGCATTCTGGAAAAAAACGCAGCATGTTCATCCCTGCGATTCCGCACACATAGGAAAGCATTGATCCGCTTACTTTCCGCATGTGGCTATGCCCACCATGCGGGAAGTAAGCGGATCATCTGCGGATGGTACCCAGGGTGGAGGAGAGGAGACTTTCCTCCAGGCCCTGGGAACCATATAATTGTTAGAAAAAAAAGAATTAAAATAAAAAATCATGATATTCTCACCTTCCGGCATCCCTGACAGCCTTCCCGCTCCTTGCGATGCTTCCATTCCCAATAATGCATTGCGAAAATGACCTGTGATGACGTCGGTCTCGCGAGACTGCTACTTCATCTGGGGTCATTGTCGCAATGCATTATTGGGACCGGAGCATAGCGAGGAGCGGGAAGACTGCCGGGGATAGGCAGCATATGCAGCATCAATAGTAAAAAGTTGGTCACACTTGTCAAACAATGACAAGTGTGACCAACCTGTCAATCAGTTTACCAAGCGATGCTACAGATCGCTTGGAAAACGCTAGCATTCCGTAAGCTAATTACGCTTGTAAAAAGCTAGTGTTCAGCGGGAAAACGCATGCCAATTCCGCATGCGATATACCCGCAGCAGGAGTTACGGAATTGCCGTGGAAATTTCCGCAGCAATTCTGCAACATGTGCACATAGCCTAAAAAGTTTTCCACAAAAATTGGCATATAAGGGGTTGACTTATATAAAGCCCCTCTGCTGTATGGTATTGTAGAATTTACAATAGCTATCACTCATGTAAGAAGTGAATTCTGGCATTGGACTATACCTATATTTCTCTGCTGTATCTGTGATTCATGAATTGTGGTATGTGTTAAAGGGGGGGCCCAGTGAGGCCGGGGCCCTCAAAAACCTGGAGCCGGCTGTTGTGAATTAGACTTTTTTGGCTCCCTCTTGTGGTCACTAGTGATATGACTCTGGGATTGTCTTTCCTCAGTTTGGCACCCACCTGGGTCGTTAGTCCAGGGGTGTTGCTATATGAACTCCCTGAATTCTCAGTCTGGTGCCTGGCATCGTTGTAATCAGTCCTTTCTGTTTGCTCCTGTCTGCTGGTCCTGGTTCGTGCAAAATTAAGCTAAGTCCTGCTTCCTTGTTTTTTGGTTATTTGTATTGCTCTTATTTTTTGTCCAGCTTGTACTAAATGTGATTCCTGATTTTGCTGGAAGCTCTAGGGGGCTGGTATTCTCCCCCCGGGCCATTAGACGGTTCGGGGGTTCTTGAATATCCAGCGTGGAAATTTTGATAGGGTTTTTGCTGACCGTATAAGTCATCTTACTATATTCTGCTATTAGTCAGTGGGCCTCTCTTTGCTAAATACCTAGTTCATTCTTACGTTTGTCTTTTCTTCTTACCTCACCGTTATTATTTGTTGGGGGCTTGTATCCAACTTTTGGGGTCTTTTCTCTGGAGGCAAGAAAGGTCTATCTTTTCCCTTCTAGGGTTAGTTAGTTCTCCGGCTGGCGCGAGACGTCTAGAACCAACGTAGGCACGTTCCCCGGCTGCTGCTATTTGTGGTGCTAGGATTAGATATACGGTCAGCCCAGTTACCACTGCCCTATGAGCTGGTTTTTTGTGTTTGCAGACTTAGTATTTATTTCTGAGACCCTCTGCCATTGGGGTCATAACAGCCGACCCTGTTCTGTGCTGTTTTGCATATTGTAGGTGAGATACTTTGTGGCATTTGCGCAGTAATGGCTTTCTTCTGGCTTTCTTCTGGCAACTCGACCATGCAGCCCATTTTTCTTGAAGTGCCTTCTTATTGGGCATCTTGAAACAGCCACACCGCTAGTCCTGTATTTCAGCTGATGTTATTTGTGGGTTTTTCTTTGCATCCCATGCAATTTTCCTGGCAGTTGTGGACAACATTTTTGTTGGTCTACCTGACCCTGGTTTTATTTTTACAGAGCCCCTGATTTTCCATTAGTTAATCACAGTTTGAACGCTGCTGACTGGCATTATCAATTCCTTGGATATCTTTTTGTATCCCTTTCCTGTTTTATACAGTTCAACTACCTTTTTCCATAGATCCGTTGACAATTCTTTTGCTTTCCCCATGACTCACAATCCAGAAACGTCAGTGGCTGGATGAAAGATGAAAGAGTCTATCTGGATCCCGGAAACTCACTCAGCTTTTAAGTACACATACTTATTACAAGCAAACAGGTCACGGGTGAGGATGTTACCTTTAGTAGCCGTTCAAACCTATTTGTGTCAACTTTTGTGCATGTTATCAGGCCAAAATCACCAGGGGATGTGAACTTTTGATCAGGGTAATTTGGATGTTTTGGGTTGTCATTACAATTTAAAAAGAGAAAACAGTAGTTTGACAATAAATGGCTTGACCCAACCACTAACCATGAGTGGAGAAAAAGCTTTGGTGTTGTCAGTCATATTCTCTGAAAAAAGGCCAAGAAAGCAAACATTCTGACAGGGTATGTAAACTTTTGAGCACAACTGTCTACACCAGGAAAAAAAAAAAGAGTTAAAAGAGTTTTACTATATGAAGCAACAAATAGTTTGATTTTCTTTGTCTTCATTTTTACTTGACAGATAAGAAAGAGGCCGACTCCCCGTCTTCTGTAATGAACCTTCAGTTTCATTGTCTCCGCTCTTTGTGGTCTCCTCTCTTGGCACCTTGTTCTGCGCAATGGCGGAGAGTTAGAAGAACATATGTGAGGTCAGAGAGGGGTTCCGGGAACGCTCTTGAGAGATGGTGATGTTTACTGTTCAGGTGTCAATATCGGCTTCTCTCTTAATTCTGCTTGTTATTTCTATATTGTGCTCTTTAGTAAACTTTACCCCCCGCCCCCGTACGAGTGAATGAGCAGTGACACGGCGGGATGGATGAAAGCCTCTCGCAGACATTCTCCATTGTTTTGCGCTCGTCCTAATTGAAGCTTTTTGATTATCTGAAAATAAGTATTTCTGTAGAGAACAGCAGCAGTTGTGAGAAGAGGGGCATGGATCGGTATATTGATCTGTCTCCAGAGGCATTTATGTAGAGTTCTAAGTTGTTCCAAGGCCATATAAAAAAAAAAAAAAAAAAAAAAAAAAAGATTAATTTTGCTTGAGAAATTTTTCAACTTGGAGATTGGCAAAATAGCCTCAGTGCAGCGATGTTGTGTCATACGTGAGAAGATCCCAATCTTCCTTTGATGGGGTGAGCAATAAGCAAACTTCCACAAACATCAATAACCGTGTACGAAGAGGAGGTCACTGGTGGCGATCATGCAGTTGATCCATGTCCGAGGTGGAAAGGTGGATTTAGAAGGTTATACGCTCTCAATGGATGGCTATTTCTCCTGACTTGACCATACACATTCAGCACAAGTAAGGGTGCATGTGATATTAATGGGGAGAATGAACAATGCTGCTGCCCTCCTGCCTCGAGTCTCCTGTGGCACCCCAGGAGTTTGGGTACCACAGTAGTGCTGCCTTCCTCTCGGGGAGGGTAGTGGTATGCCTGGAGACAAGAGGGATCCCTTTGGCAGGTTATCCCACACACACAACACATTCTGACTCCTGGCCAGGAGAGGGAGCTCAAAACTCGGCTTTAGGGGAGCCTCCCTGAATAAAGATCATGGTCTGGAGGAGGAGTCAGTTCAGTGTGGAGCAGACAGTGAAGGGAGAGGAGTGATTAGGAGCTCAGGGAGGCTGCGAGTGGGCCTCCTGTGAGCCAGAGCGCAGAAACCGGGCACCGGGTGCCCGAGGCCGTGCGAGACTAAGTTACGCGGCAGACCCGGAGGGCATAGGACTATACGTAAACTGCCCGTACAACACCTGTGGTACAGCAGCATTCTGGAGCCTGGAGTCACCGTGCAGAGACCCCAGATGGAATGGCTCAAGCTGCCTTCCATACAGATACCGTCCCAGGACAGCAAAGAACGAGGAACTTGTTAGGCCACTTCAGGTAGCAAGGGACTAATAGTGAGTGCAAAGTTGAAGGCCTCCAACCTGACCTGCCAATGGGATTTCCACTTGTTTCTGGGCTGCTTGGACTCCTTCTGTAGCTGTTCCCAGTACCCTGGACTGTGGCCTGCTACCAACAGTAAACCAGGTAAAGACTGCAACCCTGAGTCCTCTGTTATTTACCGGCAACACATCATCCCTGCCATACACCTTGGGAACCCTGGGGACCCTGCTTCACCTGTGGGAAGCGTCACCATCTAGCAGCCCTTCCATCACCCCAGAGGACCCGTTTAAGCGGCGCCGGCCTTACTGACCGAGAACCACTGGTGGCGTCACAAAAATAGACTTTCACAATTCCCCTTTAACTGGGCACTCAGGGCATGGACCGGGTCGCACCCACCGTGACATTCCCTTTAAGAGCAACCAGACCCGGTGCCGAGTACCCCAGGCCCTGGCGGGTCACCTATCTTGGTGTCACGAACAGGATTTCGTGCCCTGGCATCGCCAGGTACTGTGTGCCAGAGACTGACAGTTTGCTTGCAAATTGCCATTGCTGCGCCGCAGAGCAGGAAGTGAAGATGTCCAGATGTCCTAGACAGAGGACCGAGAGAAGTGCCCGACTGTACGCAGAGGAACCGCTGCAGACCGCGCATCGGAGGAACAGCGCCGGGCCTCTACAATGTTAGCAAGGGGAAAAAGCCATGTCTGACCCAGGAGGAGGATTGGTGGCGGCAGTAGCCGCAACCCCTGTGATGCCCCAAGACCCCGCGGTGGACGCAGCCGCAGGCCCTGTGATGCCCCAAGACCCCGCGGTGGACGCAGCCGCAGGCCCCATGGTACCCCCGGGCCCCGCCATGGATGTACCTGCAGGCCCTATACTGCCACCAGGCCCCGCAGCTTCTACCAGCCGTCCATCATGCCGCTGTTCATGCCCTATATTCCTGGAGCGGCCTGGCTCCCACAATATTCCGGGAAGTCCCATACATTATGTGACTTTAAGGAAAGGCTCTGCAGCCTATTTGAGGTATATCCCCTGACCGAGCATCAAAAGGTCAGCATCTTAACTGGCCAATTGATTGGTGCGGCCCTAAGAGAAGTAAAATCCTGACCAGATATGGAAAAGAACTGTGCATCAGATATTTGCTAAACTTAAGACCACTTTTGACACCAGCACCGCTGCAGAAATCAAAATGAAGTTTTTCGGGTGCAAGCAGAGAGCACAAGATAGCATACGGGACTATGCCCTTAATCTGCAGGCGGCACTGAGGGCCATCAAACAGGTTGACCCTAACAGCATGCAAGATGGAGACAAGCTCTTAAAGGAACAGTTCATAGAGTGACTCATGTCCAGCACCAACAGGACACAGCTGAGCATCCTAGCCTTGCAAAACCGTGACCTGGACTTTGCACAATTTAAGGACAGGGCCATCCGGGTGCTGCAACACCTCAGCCTAGCAGCACAGTGCCCCCTAGGCGTCCAGCCCTCATGTACCACCAGGAGGTGGAACCCTGCCATCAGGTCCCTGTTGAGGCTGATTCACAGATCCTGGATGATGATCCTTCGACAGGACTGCGCCTGTTGTGAATTCTGCTTTTGGGTTCTGTCATGGTTCCCAATGGCAAGGGAACGTCAGAGAACTTAAATAACAGACTAGCTCTTGGGTGATGGAATCTCGAGCTGACCGTGAGCTAAACCTACCACACAACTAACAGTGGCCGGGTGACGTACCTACGTTTTATCCCTAGACGCCCAGCGCCAGCCGGAGAACTAACTAACCCTAATAGAGGAAAAAACAGACCTGGCTTACCTCTAGGGAAATTCCCCCAAAAAGGAGACAGAAGCCCCCCACATATATTGACGGTGAGTTCAGAGGAAAAGACATACGCAGTATGAAGGTAGGTTCAGCAAAGCGAGGTCCGCTTACTAGATAGTAAGAAGATACAATAGGGAACTTCACGGTCAGCTGAAAACCCTATTAAAATACCATCCAGAAATTACTTTAAGACTCATGTGTCAACTCATGACACCGGAGTGGTAATTTCGGCCCACAAGAGCTTCCAGCTACAGAAACATAACATAACTGTGAACTGGAACAAAAATGCAAACAAACTTAGGACTAAGAGTCCAACTTAGCTGATAGTAGTCTAGAAGCAGGAACATGCAACAGAAAGGCTCTGGTTACATTGATGGCCGGCACTAGAATAACTGAGCAGCAAGGCTAAATAGGATACTCCCACATCCTGATGGAAACAGGTGAACAGAGAAAGTGAAGCACACAAGTCCAGTACCACCAGCGACCACCGGGGGAGCCCAAAAACCAAATTCACAACAGTACCCCCCCCTCAAGGAGGGGGCACCGAACCCTCACAAGAACCACCAGGGCAATCAGGATGAGCCCTATGAAAGGCACGGACCAAATCAGAGGCATGAACATCAGAGGCTGTCACCCAAGAATTATCCTCCTGACCGTAGCCCTTCCACTTGACCAGATACTGAAGTTTCCGTCTGGAAACACGGGAGTCCAAGATCTTCTCCACAACGTACTCCAATTCACCCTCAACCAACACCGGAGCGGGAGGCTCAACGGAAGGCACAACCGGTACCTCATACCTGCGCAATAATGACCGATGGAAGACATTATGGATAGAAAAAGATGCCGGGAGGTCCAATCATCAGGAACAAACAGTCTACCAGGCGGGCAACGATCAGGTCTATCCGCCTGAAACTCCTGCAAAGCCCGTCGCAGGTCTGGGGAAACAGCAGATAATATCACCCCATCCTTAAGGATACCTGTAGGTTCAGAATCACCAGGGAAATCAGGCTCAAAACTCCTAGAAAGGGCATCCGCCTCACATTTTTAGAACCTGGTAAGTATGAGACCACAAAATTAAACCGAGAGAAAAACAACGACCAGCGCGCCTGTCTAGGATTCAGGCGCCTGGCAGACTCAAGATAAATCAAATTCTTGTGATCGGTCAATACCACCACCTGATGTCTAGCCCCCTCAAGCCAATGACGCCACTCCTCAAAAGCCCACTTCATAGCCAAAAGCTCCCGATTACCAATATCATAATTTCGCTCGGCGGGCGAAAATTTTCGAGAAAAGAACGCACAAGGTCTCATCACGGAGCAATCGGAACTTTTCTGCGACAAGACCGCCCCAGCTCCGATCTCGGAAGCATCGACCTCAACCTGAAAAGGAAGAGTAATATCAGGCTGACGCAACACAGGGGCGGAAGAAAAGCGGCGCTTAAGCTCCCGAAAGGCCTCCACAGCAGCAGGGGACCAATCAGCAACATCAGCACCCTTTTTGGTCAAATCAGTCAAAGGTTTAGCAACATCAGAAAAACCAGTTATAAATCGACGATAAAAATTAGCAAAGCCCAAAAATTTCTGAAGGCTCTTAAGCGAAGAAGGTTGCGTCCAATCACAAATAGCCCGAACCTTGACATGATCCATCTCAATGGAAGAGGGGGAAAAAATGTACCCCAAAAAAGAAATCTTTTGAACCCCAAAAATACACTTAGAACCCTTCACACACAAGGAATTAGCCCGCAAAACCTGAAAAACCCTCCTGACCTGTTGGACATGAGAATCCCAGTCATCCGAAAAAATCAAAACATCATCCAGATACACGATCATGAATTTATCCAAATATTCCCGGAAAATGTCATGCATAAAGGACTGAAAGACTGAAGGGGCATTTGAAAGACCAAAAGGCATTACTAAATACTCAAAATGGCCCTCGGGCGTATTAAATGCGGTTTTCCACTCATCCCCCTGCTTAATTCGCACCAAATTATACGCCCCACGGAGATCAATCTTAGAGAACCACTTAGCCCCTTTTATTCGAGCAAACAAATCAGTCAGCAGTGGCAGAGGATACTGATATCTGACTGTAATTTTATTCAAGAGTCGATAATCAATACACGGCCTCAAAGAGCCATCTTTTTTAGATACAAAGAAAAAAACGGCTCCTAAGGGAGATGAAGAAGGACGAATATGTCCCTTTTCCAGGGACTCCTTAATATATTCTCGCATAGCAGCATGTTCAGGTACAGATAGATTAAATAAACGACCCTTTGGAAATTTACTGCCCGGAATCAGATCTATGGTACAATCGCAATCCCTGTGAGGAGGTAGCGAACCAAGCTTAGGCTCCTCAAAAACATCACGATAATCAGATAAAAATTCCGGAATCTCAGAGGGAATAGATGACGAAATGGAAACCAAAGGTACGTCCCCATGAGCCCCCCGACATCCCCAGCTTAACACAGACATTGCTTTCCAGTCAAGAACTGGGTTATGAGATTGTAACCATGGCAATCCGAGCACCAAAACATCATGTAGATTGTACAACACAAGGAAGCGAATCGTCTCCTGATGGTCTGGATTCATACGCATAGTCACTTGTGTCCAGTATTGTGGTTTATTACTAGCCAATGGTGTAGAGTCAATACCCTTCAGAGGTATAGGAACTTCCAGAGGCTCTAGATCAAACCCAAAGCGCCTGGCAAAGGACCAATCCATGAGACTCAAAGCGGCGCCAGAGTCGACATAGGCATCCGCGGTAATTGACGATAATGAACAAATCAAGGTCACAGACAAAATAAACTTAGACTGTAAAGTGCCAATTGAAATAGACTTATCAACCTTTTTTGTACGTTTAGAGCATGCTGATATAACATGAGTTGAATCACCACAATAGAAGCACAACCCATTTTTTCGCCTAAAATTCTGCCGTTCGCTTCTGGACAGAATTCTATCACATTGCATATTTTCTGGAGCCTTCTCAGAAGACACCGCCAAATGGTGCACAGGTTTGCGCTCCCGCAAACGCCGATCAATCTGAATAGCCATTGTCATGGACTCATTCAGACCTGTAGGTGCAGGGAACCCCACCATAACATCTTTAATGGCATCAGAGAGACCCTCTCTGAAATTCGCCGCCAGGGCGCACTCATTCCACTGAGTAAGCACAGACCATTTACGAAATTTTTGGCAGTATATTTCAGCTTCATCTTGCCCTTGAGATAGGGCCATCAAGGTTTTTTCAGCCTGAATCTCTAAATTAGGTTCCTCATAAAGCAACCCCAAAGCCAGAAAAAACGCATCCACATTGAGCAACGCAGGATCCCCGGGTGCCAATGCAAATGCCCAGTCTTGAGGGTCACCCCGCAGCAAGGAAATTACTATCCTAACCTGCTGTGCGGGATCTCCAGCGGAGCGAGATCTCAGGGAAAGAAATAATTTACAATTATATTTGAAATTCAGGAAACGAGATCTATCCCCGGAGAAAAATTCTGTTATAGGAATTCTAGGTTCAGATATAGGAGCATGAATAACAAAATCCTGTAAATTTTGAACCTTCGTAGCAAGATTATTCAAACCTGTAGCCAAACTCTGAGGATCCATTTTAATCAGGTGAGATCAGAGCCATTCAAGGATTAGAAGGAGAGAGAGAGGCAAAGGCTGCAATTAGAGCAGAAATGCAACTGAGACAACTATAGAGCAAGCTCAGAAGAAAAAAAAAAAAAAAAATCTGCAGACTTCTTTTTCTCTCCTTTCTTCTGCCAACGGTTTTAACCCTTGTCCGGCCATACTGTCATGGTTCCCAATGGCAAGGGAACGTCAGAGAACTTAAATAACAGACTAGCTCTTGGGTGATGGAATCTCGAGCTGACCGTGAGCTAAACCTACCACACAACTAACAGTGGCCGGGTGACGTACCTACGTTTTATCCCTAGACGCCCAGCGCCAGCCGGAGAACTAACTAACCCTAATAGAGGAAAAAACAGACCTGGCTTACCTCTAGGGAAATTCCCCCAAAAAGGAGACAGAAGCCCCCCACATATATTGACGGTGAGTTCAGAGGAAAAGACATACGCAGTATGAAGGTAGGTTCAGCAAAGCGAGGTCCGCTTACTAGATAGTAAGAAGATACAATAGGGAACTTCACGGTCAGCTGAAAACCCTATTAAAATACCATCCAGAAATTACTTTAAGACTCATGTGTCAACTCATGACACCGGAGTGGTAATTTCGGCCCACAAGAGCTTCCAGCTACAGAAACATAACATAACTGTGAACTGGAACAAAAATGCAAACAAACTTAGGACTAAGAGTCCAACTTAGCTGATAGTAGTCTAGAAGCAGGAACATGCAACAGAAAGGCTCTGGTTACATTGATGGCCGGCACTAGAATAACTGAGCAGCAAGGCTAAATAGGATACTCCCACATCCTGATGGAAACAGGTGAACAGAGAAAGTGAAGCACACAAGTCCAGTACCACCAGCGACCACCGGGGGAGCCCAAAAACCAAATTCACAACAGGGTTCCCTCCGGTGGTGGTAGGTGGTAATGCAGTTGTCCCTGAGTTGCAGTCCTGGTCAGGTGTTTCTGCTGATTGCAGTTCTGACTGGAGTATTTAGGTGTGCAGGATCCATTAGTCCTTGCCAGTTGTCAATTGTTGTTGGGAGGTGTTGGACCTCTGCCTGGTTCCTCCTGCCTTTCTGCCAAATCAGCAAAGATAAGTGTCTGTTTTTTTTTCTGTGGCACACATGCTGTGTGCTTCATGATTCAGTGCTATTCTTTTGTGTTTTCTTGTCCAGCTTAGATTGTGTCAGTATTTTCTCAGTCTTGTTGGATTCTCTGGGGTTGCAGATATTCATTCCACGTCTTTAGTTAGATTGTGAAATTTTTTGTATTATCTGCTGTGGATATTTTTTGAAGGGTTTTAATACTGACCACCTAGTATTCTGTCCTATCCTTTCCTATTTAGCTAGAGTGGCCTCTTTTGCTAAATCTTGTTTTCTGCCTGCGTGTGTCTTTTCTTCTCCTACTCACAGTCAATATTCGTGGGGGCTGCCTATCCTTTGGGGTTCTGCTCTGAGGCAAGGTTGTATTCCTATTTCCATCTATAGGGGTATTTAGTCCTCCGGCTGTGTCGAGGTGTCTAGGGTTTGTTAGGCACACCCCACAGCTACTTCTAGTTGCGGTGTTAGTTCAGGATCTGCGGTCAGTATAGTTTCCACCTACTCCAGAGAAAGTTTCATGCGGCTCCAAGGTCACCGGATCATAACATGCGCCTCCAGGTCCAGGAACTGACTAAAAGCGTAGTTGCACTAGCTAAAACCGTGCAGTCCCTGCAGGAATCCCCAAAGGAGAAGATCAAGCTGGCTTCCACACCGGAGGATGTCCCCTGGCGACGTCAGAAGAGGATCCTGCCGACCAGAGGAAGAGACGACGATCACTATCATCAGGACGGACGACCCATCTGCTGCCGCTGCAACCACGCAGGGAACATCGCGAGGTACTGACATTTAAACGAGCGACCCCTGGGGCAGAAGGCCAGCCCCCAGGAGTAGGACGACCAGCCCACAAAATTGGCGAGCCAAGTAAGTCAGAGGACGGCCGGTCCTCCCTATTGTAATCGACGGCAGCCCGATGAACGCTTTACTGGACACCGGCTCTCAGGTGACGACTATGCCTTACGTTCTCTATAAACGGTATTGGGCTGACACAGACATTACCTGTGGCCCAGATAGTGATTTAACAATAGTTGTCAGTAATGGTCAGCCTTTGCCGCAGGTGGGGTACAAGGAGGTCACCATTAAAGTGCTGTTTGTAGAATTGAATGCCCAAGAACTGGTAATTGTTGATGTTGACCAACGTGAATGTAACCCCATGATGACCTTAGGAACTAATGTCATAGAAAATGGTCTTGCAGAGGTTATTGTCTTGTTACAACTTGTGGCCGAAACTGCTGGTTCTAGTGAGCAGCGTGTCCTACAAAAAGAAATCAGAGCCCTGGTGCAGAGACAGCAGGTAGAGTTGTCTGGGGGGAACTTGGACATGTCACAGTGAGTGATCCGATCCCCATTGCAACACCCCCCAGGAGTGAAATCAATGTTAATATGGTGTCAACAGCAATAGGCCTCAGAGGTAAAGACTACCAGGCCCTGGTAGAACCTGTATATTCAGATAGTAGGCCCACAATCCTGACAGCCAGAGGGGTGGTTGATGTCCGGAAGGGGAGGGTACCGGTACGTGTCCTTAACTGTGGAGAGAAAGAAGTCCACTTAACCAGATATGCCAACTTGCCAAACTGTTTACTGTTAATAATGTAATACAGGCGACAGAACCCTTGGTCCCATCAGACCAGAAGGAGGACAATGGCTCTGCAGGACAGATGGAGGATTGGTGTCAGAAATTACACGTGGGCACTGATTCTACACCTTCACACCAGAAACATGGGGCTTACCGGGTGGTCCATGAGTATGAGTGGGTATTCAGCAAACACCCACTAGATTTTGGGCAGGTGAAAGGGGTTCAACATAATATCCCCATGGGAGGTCATCCCCCATTAAGGAGAGGTACAAGGCCTGTCCCTCCAGCTCACTATCAGTGTGCCAAAAGTATATTAAGAGAGATGAAGGAGGCTGGGGTAATCAGTGATAGTTGTAGCCCCTGGGCTGCTCCACTAGTCCTTGTCAGGAAAAAGGATGGCACAATGAGAATGTGTGTTGATTACAGGCAGATAAACCGCATAACACACAAGGATGCACTCATTGCCCAGAACAGAAGAGTCATTAGCAGCTTTAAAATCTGCTAACTACTTTTCCACCTTGGATCTCACCAGTGGGTACTGGCAGGTTCCCGTGGCAGAGGTGTGCAGCGCCCCAGAGTCCTGGTTGTTGCAGTACTGTCACTCCGCCACTAAGGGGAGTGATGGTACGTCTGATGGCACTTAAGGAGTTCACCTGACCAGGTATCACAGTCACACATTACACTTCACACTCTGGCCACCAGGGGAAGCAAAGGGTTCTATGATTAGGCCACTCCTCACAATCTGGTAAAACTGGGGGCTGGATAGGAAGTTAGGCAGAAAGCTGACTGGGTTTTGCCCAGGCAACACCTAGTGAGAGAAGAGGTTGCTTGGGAGGATTCATGGGGGTCCCTGTCAGGGGTGGGATCCTGACAGAGGCCTAGCGAAAAGGACAGATCGTTACGGAACCGCGCCTGCACTTCATTGCGGCGGTATCTTAAGAAAGGATAAGAAGCGAGGTTTATTGTGGAGAAGTGAGAAACGAGATCACAGCACAAAGGCGAAAGAACCAGTAGGAGTCGTGCCCCGAGATCGGCAACATCCTACTGAGGCGCGTAGCCGGTGTCCGGAACGCCGAGGAAGTATTGGGCTCCACGCATTACTTCAAACCAACGGCAGGGCAGTTAATTATAGGTTGGCTGCCTCACCTAAATCACCTAATGAAGACAATGGAGGCAATTGTGGGAGAGGGGCGTCTCTAGGGTCCCTATAAAATAACTCCAGGCCTACCCCGTCATACGGGTGCGTCCTATCCATATCATCTGGGGGACGGAGAGAAAGAACAGAAACATACACGACAGTTGTGAGGACTATCCCGTGGTGCTCAGCAGGGAAGTACTACAACACCCAGGCGCTAGTAGGTAGGCACTGATTTCCACCTGCAAAGGGAACTCTGGATGTGCCTTCGGACCGGCCAGTCTCAGCCAGCCCAGTTAAAAGTGCTCTGGATTGCAGATGCCGAATCCTTCAGTAAAGAGGTAAAGAGACCGCAACCCTGTGTCCTCGTTATTTACTGCGACCTACACCACCACCTACACCTTTTATTGGGCGCCCCTTAGCAGGACCACGGACCGGGTCAGGCCACCGTGACATCCTCAGAACTGATAGACCCGGTACCGAGTACCCCGCCGTCCTGCGTCTGGGGGCCGCTCCAACTTGGCGTCACGAACAGGATCTACTTAAGCCTGAAGAATCAGGTCATGTGTGCCTTGGAACTGTGACTGAATTGTGTTTGAACCGTGATTTATTGCAAAGACTGTGTATTGCTATTTGCCGCCAAAAATGCCCGCCAAAACGGCGCCATTACAGCGCTACGAGGAGCGCAGGAGAAGAAGAGGGGCGTGAAGTGGGCGTACACGAGCTGGAGAGCGCAAAAGACAATGGCCGCCCAGTCTGAATATTTCTGTATCCTGAGGACGTGTCCATCAGCAGCTGAGACCCGTCTCCTGATCTTCTATGGCGGGCGGAGACCGAAGAAACGAAACTATGACTCAGATGAGGTGGGATTGGAGACCAGAGAAGGCCTGCAAAAAAGAATGGCCCCGCACAGACCCCCGTCGCCAGAGGAGTACTCCGACATGCCACCATTGGAGGACCTGGATCCATGGGAGCTGTCGATGGGGCGTCCGTCCCCGGAGCTGTCGCCAGTCCGTACGCCTTCCTCAGGAGAGTGGAGTGGCGTCGGAGGAGTTACCTCAAGTGCAGGTGCTCGGTGCTGCGACCCCCAGGGAGATCGCCTCTCTGCCGAACCTGACCCAGCTGCCGCTACGATCGCTGGAGCCTCGGCATCGCCGCCGCCTGACCCCAAATCACCGGGGGGGGGGGCATGACCTCGGGCCCTTCCCTTGGGGAGAGTACCGGAACCACCTGATCGCGGAGTTTCAGCGAGAAGTGGAACGGGAGGCGCGGGGTGAGCTGCTGGACGGCTCCCTGCCGAAATGGGGCGTAGTGATGGTCTACCAGCCCCAGGAAGGGAAAGGTTTCATCCAGGAAATTGGAACGACGCTGAGAGTCCGCATTACTCGGGACGAGGTGGAGCCCTGCCTGTGAGGAGATGGTGCAAAGTCCCTCCTGAAGCCCGGAGACGTGGTGACTTAGCGCTGACACCTAAAGGGAAGGAGTTGGTGGGCCCGAGATATGCAGCGCTGTACAGCCGTCCTGGCGGTATCCAGAACCGAGGGGGAGGAGCTTGCCGCCGAAGCGGCTGCAGCAGCCTCATCCGCTGCTAGCCTTATCCACCGGCCCACGCAGACACTCATCGCAGCGCACGACCTGGTCGTGCAGAAGACCCAAACTCATGGGGTGCACCTGGCACTGGGAGCAGACTTGGAGCCAAGCTTCCCTGAGTCACATAAGGCCACCTGTCAGGTGAAGCCCCGGTGGAGGCCGCCAGAACCAGAGAACCAGAATAAGCCTCAAAGTCATGGAACTGTAAGGCCATGTGCACACGTTCAGGATTTTTAGCGTTTTTTTCGCGTTTTTTCGCTATAAAAACGTGATAAAAACGCGAAAAAAACGCTAACATATGCCTCCTATTATTTACAAGGTATTCCGCATTTTTTGTGCAAATGTTGCGATTTTTTCCGCGAAAAAATCGCATAGCGGAAAAAAAAGCAACATGTTCATTAAAAATGCGGAATTGCGGGGATTCCGCACACCTAGGGGTCCATTGATCTGCTTACTTCCCGCACGGGGCTGTGCACACCATGCGGGAAGTAAGCAGATTATGTGCGGTTGGTACCCAGGGTGGAGGAGAGGAAACTCTCCTCCACGCACTGGGCACCATATAAGTGGTCAAAAAATAAGAAATAAAATAAAAAACAGTCCTATACTCACCCTCGATGTCCAGCGCAGTGTTCCCGCCTCTGTGCTGCACGCTGGCTGGTTCCTGTAGCTGGTGTGCGGAGAAGGACCTTGCCGAATGACGTCACTGTCCTGTGATTGGTCGAGACCGCTCACGTGACCGTGACGTCATGGAAGGCCCTGCGCGCACACATCAGCTATAGGAATGGACGCCGGTGAGGAGATCTGATGTCTGCGGGTGAGTATAAGCATTTTTTTTATTTTTTTTATTATTTTTAAACGTTCTATCTTTTACTATAGATGCTGCAAAAGCAGCATCTATAGTAACAAGTTGGTCACACTTGTCAAACGCTATGTTTGACAAGTGTGACCAACTTGTCAGTCAGTTTTCCAAGCGATGCTACAGATCGCTTGGAAAACTTTAGCATTCTGCAAGCTAATTACGCTTGCAGAATGTTAAAAAAACGCAAAAAAAACGGAAAAAAAACGCAAAAAAAAAAATGCGGATTTCTTGCAGAAAATTTCCGGTTTTCTTCAGGAAATTTCTGCAAGAAATCCTGAACGTGTGCACATACCCTAAATAGTTATTTGTTTGTCTTCCTGCTGTGTTGCTGCTAATACCTTTCCCTTCGTTTACCCGGGATCCCTATTGTTTTTTGCTTTTTGTTTTTGCTTTTGTTCATCATTGTTTACAAAGACTATCGAATCATGGAGGGTGAATGGTTCACAAACTGTGTTGTAAATAGTTCGCACCTTCTTAAAGGTGCCCCCTACTGGTTTTACAAAAAGGAGAACTTTTTGAAGAGACTGTTCATGAATACAGTGCAGAAGTTCTTGCCTTAAACAGACTTGCAGATAGAGAGTCTGCACTACCTCAAAGAGACTTGGTCCCCTCTTAAAGGGAATGTTCATGTGTTGTACTTAAGTATAATGTTACTTTAAGAACGTTGAATAGTAGTGAATAGTGTGTAGTTATTTAAGAAATAATAGGAAATGTTCGATAATGTTACTAGAAGTTGAGGACAGGAAAAGAGTTGAAAAGAAGTGGACCCGTAGGTGTTAGTGAGTCCTCCTGGAAACCATAGAGAGATGGTTGATTGATCTTATACTGTGAATAAAAATTGAGCTAATAGAAGAAAAGAGGCAGTAGGCCCGGACGAGTAGCCAGGCGGTCCTGCATGTTCAAAATCAGAGTGTAAAGAAAAATGCTGTATTTAGAAAAGAGAAATAAAGACGAAGTTAATTTATATTTTAGAGTTTTATAGTAAGCCTTTAGTGGGTTCAGCTTATACGCCCTTAAAGGAAAAGTTAAATTATTGTTCAAAATTTGCACTTAGTAGATAGAATACCTGGCTGGGTAATGATGGTTATTTATAGTCGAGTTAGTCATAAGTGTTATTTATAACCTTGAGTAAAAATGTAAATATGTTTCCGTTTGTAACGTTCAAGTGTCCTCACCTCCCATAAAGGGAAGCCCTGTTAAATTTACTTGTTTATTGCATTTCCAAAATTTGTATGTCTTTTGCTAACATGTATTGTTGTTCTTCTTTCCCAGTCCGGGAGTACTGGATTTAACCGGGGGGAGTGCAGCGCCCCAGAGTCCTGGTCATTGCAGTACTGTCGCTCCGCCACTAAGGGGAGTGATGGTACGTCTGATGGCACTTAAGGAGTTCACCTGACCAGGTATCACAGTCACACATTACACTTCACACTCTGGCCACCAGGGGGAGCAAAGGGTTCTATGATTAGGCCACTCCTCACAATCTGGTAAAACTGGGGGCTGGATAGAAAGTTAGGCAGAAAGCTGACTGGGTTTTGCCCAGGCAACACCTAGTGAGAGAAGAGGTTGCTTGGGAGGATTCATGGGGGTCCCTGTCAGGGGTGGGATCCTGACAGAGGCCTAGCGAAAAGGACAGATCGTTACGGAACCGCGCCTGCACTTCATTGCGGCGGTATCTTAAGAAAGGATAAGAAGTGAGGTTTATTGTGGAGAAGTGAGAAACGAGATCACAGCACAAAGGCGAAAGAACCAGTAGGAGTCGTGCCCCGAGATCGGCAACATCCTACTGAGGCGCGTAGCCGGTGGCCGGAACACCGAGGAAGTATTGGGCTCCACGCATTACTTCAAACCAACGGCAGGGCAGTTAATTATAGGTTGGCTGCCTCACCTAAATCACCTAATGAAGACAACGGAGGCAATTGTGGGAGAGGGGCGTCTCTAGGGTCCCTATAAAATAACTCCAGGCCTACCCCGTCATACGGGTGCGTCCTATCCATATCATCTGGGGGACGGAGAGAAAGAACAGAAACATACATGACAGTTGTGAGGACTATCCCGTGGTGCTCAGCAGGGAAGTACTACAACACCCAGGCGCTAGTAGGTAGGCACTGATTTCCACCTGCAAAGGGAACTCTGGATGTGCCTTCGGACCGGCCGGTCTCAGCCAGCCCAGTTAACAGTGCTCTGGATTGCGGATGCCGAAGCCTTCAGTAAAGAGGTAAAGAGACTGCAATCCTGTGTCCTCATTATTTACTGCGACCTACACTACCACCTACACCTTTTATTGGGTGCCCCTTAGCAGGACCACGGACCGGGTCAGGCCACCGTGACATCCTCAGAACTGATAGACCCGGTACCGAGTACCCCGCCGTCCTGCGTCTGGGGGCCGCTCCAGGTGGATAAGGAAAAGACCACCTTCACAACACCGATGGGCCTCTCTGAATTCAACTACATGCCGTTCGGACTGTGCAACGCACCAGAAACATTCCAGAGGGTGATGCAGTGCTGTCTCGGGCTCAAGAATTTCGAAACTGTCTTGTTGTACCTGGACAAGGTCATTGTCTTCTCCGAGACATATGAAGACCACCTGAAACACCTGGCTGAGGTGTTTGAAGCTCTGTCCAACTTTGGCCTAAAGGTAAAACTATCTAAATGTCACCTGTTGAAATCCAAAGTGCAGTACCTGGGCCATGTGTTAAGCACCGAAGGAGTGGCACCAGACCCTGACAAGATAACTGTGATCAGGGACAGGCCGAAGCCCAGCAACATCCACGAAGTCCGGCAGTTCCGTGGGTTGGTAGGCTACTACAGAAGATTTATCAAAGACTTCACTAAGATAGCCGCACCACTGCAAGACCTGTTAGTGGGCCAATCTAAGAAAACCAAAAACCGTTTGACTGGAATGACAGGCTGGAGGGATTCTTCACTCGGTTGAAGTTGGCTCTCATGGGAAATGAGGTACTGGTCTACCCTGAATATGACCAACCATTTCTGCTGTACACTGACGCCAGCAATGTGGGACTGGGAACCGTGTTGCCCCAGGTACAGTAAGGCAAAGAAAGGGTAATTGCCTACGCCAGCAGGAAACTTCATGCTACCGAAAGGAACCCCAAGAACTACAGTTCCTTTAAGCTGGAGTACCTAGCTATAGTCAGGACGGTAACAGAGATTCAAGCACTACCTGGCCTCCACAAGATTCACAGTTTTCAAGGACAACAATCCACTGACACACCTGGAGACGGCAAAGCTAAGTGCCTTGGAGCAGCGATGGATGGCACGGTTTTCCAACTATGAATTAACCATCAAGTACCGTGCAGGGCACAAAAATGCCAATTAGTTGTCCAGAATGCCCAACTTACCAGAGGTGGGAGAAGAAACGGAAACACAAAGATAGAGTTACCAGCTTTCCATCGCCCCGGGGTGACTCAGTATTCCCACTATGTGAGGAACAGGCGTAATGACAAGCAAGAAGCCAAGCTGAATTCATTGCCCCACCATAGATGGGCAGAGATGCAGGATAGTGCAGGATAGTGACCCAGCAGTCTGTCTGGTAAAAGAGCTGCTGACAAGCCGATTCACACCCTGGTCCAGATGCTCCACAAGAGACTCAGCAGCTGTGGAAAGAGAAAGGCAAATTGTTTATGTACGATGGTAAGCTGTGTCGGAGGAATATTGACCCACGCACTCAAGAGCTGGTCTGGCAGGTATTGGTCCCAAGACAAGATGTGCCAATGGTTCTGAAAGCGTACCACGATGGAGCCGGACACTCCAGATGGAAGAAGTTAAAGATCCTACTTCGTGGAAGGTTTTACTGGATTGGCATGAAAAAAGCCATCAAAAAGCGGTGCCGAGAGTGTGGCCCATGCAATCTGAGCAGAAAGGACCGTGACAGCCAGAGGGCTCCCCTACAGCCCATAGTCACCAAACAGCCACTTGAACTGGTGGCCTTAGACCACTTGAAGCTAACTCCAAGCTGGCCCATTACTCCAGATTCCTGGTAGTCGTGCCTGTCAAGGACCAGACAGCGAAGACAGCAGCCAAAGCCTTCCAGCAATACTTTTGCCAACCACACGGATACCCAGAGAAGGTACTTACCGACCAAGGCCCAGCCTTTGAAGCGGAAGTTTTTCAAGAGTTCTGCAACCTGTACGGATGTAAGAAGATCAGAACAATGCCGTACCATCCACAAGCCAACGGTATGTGTGAAAAGATGAACCAAATGGTAATCGACCTATTAAAGACCTTGCCTTTGCACGAAAGAAACTTCTGGCCAGAGAAGTTGCCAGACTTAGTAGATCTGTATAATCACATCCCAGTGAATTCCACCAACTGCACTCCAGCCTACCTGATGAGAGGAAGATCTAGCAAATTACCTGTTGATCTTGAAATGGAAGTCCTAACACCAGAAACAACCTCACCAGATGCAGATTGGGATAGTGAGCGACAACAGAAATACAGCCAAGTACAAGAGTGTGTAGAAAGAAGCTTGTCTCAGGCAAGACAAAAACAAGAAAGAAACTACAATCAATGTGCCCCTGCAATTCCCTTGTCACCAAGTGAGCAAGTATTAAAGTGTAAAAGAAGAATGCACAAACTCGATGGCCAGTGGGAAGCAGAACCATATACTATCTTACCATCAAACTTTGACAATACTAAAGTGTGCCTTATAAGCAAAGATGGAGGAGAAACCTCAACTGCAGTGTCTAGAGATCATCTTAAAGTGTGTCCTGACAAATTGAGAGACAGAAAAAGACCCCAGTACTTCTCAACCTGTAGAAGAAGAGGAAAAGAAAATCCATACCGTTCATGGAGATTTTCCCCAGTCTTGGACTCAAGTACATCAGGCCATAGTGATACCTGTCTTGACTTTTCCACAGCTGGAAAAACCAGAAGTGATCCATAACCAGAAGAGACTTTACACCAGCAGGCAAACGTCACCCCAGCAGTGGAACCAGAGAATCCACCCTCTGTTATCGGTGAATCTGTCAGACCTGTGGTGAATCTAAGAAGTCGCAGACAATTGCCCAGTTTACCAACACAATGCAGGCCTACAAGTAGCACATACACTAGTGGGAACACAACAGAAACAGCAGACATGTTAGACCAGGAACTGCGTAGATCTACCCGTAGTACCAAAAGACAAATCCCAGCCCATTACAGGAACTAAAACAATGTCAATAATTGCTGTTACCTGTTTGAAAGGTTTGCTTATATTTATTACACGTTTAAAATGGACAATAGGGTAATGGACAGTGAATTACCCCAAAACTGTCACTGTACATAGTTGGCACCCCCAAGGTGCACCCTGGTTCTAAACACTTTACCGGTGTGGGTAGGGCCTTGCATCTTCACAGACCTGAAGCAGAAAACCGTCTGACGCGGTCGAACCCCGTATCTGGATATGCCTTGTAGCTCGCCCAAGACCTACGTTGGGGGTATATGACGGGGCCCTTGCATCGGTACTGTTATATTTCTGAACAAGGACAGCCTGGTATAAGACCAGATGTACTCTCGTAAAATATGTTTGCAACGTTCAAAGCCAAAAGTGCCTCCCGTAAGGGAAGAAAAAGTTGATGTACCCCGTTTAATGTTGAAAATGTTTTGCATCTTATCTAACCTGTTGTTTATGTTTCCTTTTCCCAGTCCGGGAGTACTGGATTAAAGGGAGGGAAATGTGGCACCCCAGGAGTTCGGATACCACAGTAGTGCTGCCTTCCTCTCGGGGAGGGTAGTGCTATGCCTGGAGACAAGAGGGATCCCTTTGGCAGGTTATTCCACCCAAACACACACACACTCGGATAGTACGTCCGAGGTCAGAACCCCCGCTTTGATGCTGGCTCCGGCGGTGAGCCCGCATCAAAGCCGGGACATGTCAGCTGTTTTGAACAGCTGACATGTGCCGCAATAGCGGCGGGTGAAGTCACGATTCACCCGCCGCTATTAACTAGTTAAATGCCGCTGTCAAACGCTGATCGGGGGTCAGTTATGCTTCTGCATAGTAACCATAGAGGTCCTTGAGACCTCTATGGTTACTGATCCCGGCTAGCTGTGAGCGCCACCCTGTGGTCGGCGCTGATAGCACACCTGCATTTCTGCTGCATAGCATGATCGCTGCTATGTAGCAGAGGTGATAGAAAAAAAAAAAGTGAAAAAAGTGAAAAAAATAAAAAAAAATAATAATAAAAAATATAAAAAGTTTAAATCACCCCCCATTCGCCCCATTCAAAATAAATCAATAAAAAAAAAAATGTAAAAAAAAATCAAACCTACACATTTGGTATCCCCGCGTTCAGAATCGCCCGATCTATCAATAAGAAAAAGCATTAACCTGATCGCTAAACAGCGTAGCGAGAAAACAATTTGAAACGCCAGAATTACTTTATTTGGTCGCCGCGACATTGCATTAAAATGCAGTAATGGGCGATCAAAAGAACGTATCTGCACCGAAATTATATCATTAAAAACGCCAGCTCGGCTTGCAAAAAATAAGCCCTCAACCGACCCCAGATCATGAAAAATGGAGACGCTACAAGTATCGGAAAATGGCGCCTTTTTTTAGCAAAGTTTGGAATTGTTTTTCACCACTTAGATAAAAAATAACCTAGTCATGTTAGATGTCTATGAACTCACAATGACCTGGAGAATCATAATGGCAGGTCAGTTTTAGCATTTAGTGAGCCAAGGAAAAAAGCCAAACAAAAAACAAGTGTGGGATTGCACTTTTTTTGCAATTTCACCGCACTTGGAATTTATTCCCCGTTTTCTAGTACACGACATGCTAAAACCAATGAGGTCGTTCAAAAGTACAACTTGTTTTGCAAAAAATAAGCCCTCACATGGCCGTATTGACGGAAAAATGAAAAAGTTATGGCTCTGGGAAGGAGGGGAGCGAAAAACGAACACGGAAAATCCCAAGGTCATGAAGGGGTTAAAAGACTGTTCCCCTTTAATTGGGTGACCAGGGCATGGACCAGGTCACAGCCTCCGTGACATTCCCTTTAAGAGCATCCGGACCCGGTGCCGAGAACCCCAGGCCATGGCGGGCGACCCACTCCCACTTGCCCTCCTGCCTCGACGTTCCTTCCTGCGTCATAGCTCCCGCCCTCCTGCCTCCTGGCTCCTCTGAAGGTGGTTTCTCTCTCATAAGAACAAAGGTTTGGGTATCTGAAGAGTCAACATGTCCAGTCTTTCCCACCCCCTTTGACAGATGACAAATGAACTTTAGGCTAAATATTTCATACCATAAGATTGTTGGTCATATTTGTAGGTTTGGCCATAGTAAGTCTAATGGATATATCCACTGGTATCTGACCTCTGCTAGAGATGCGAGGCATCTGGTGGGATTGTCCACCAATTAAAAGACTTTGGAATAAGGTCTGAAATTTATTCAAAGGTTTCTGGTGACCTTATTCAAAGTAAGCCACAGCTGGGCCTACTGTCAATGATCGCAGGCTCCTTCAGGAGCAGCAAGGTAGGACTCCTAAAACATTGCATAACGGCCACTCATAATATCATTCCTAGGAAGTGGCATTCTAAGACAGTCCCCAGTATCGGGGATTGGATAGTTGAAATGGATTTCCTACGTAGGATGGAGAGGCTATCCATCGTTCCAAGACAGCGTGTGGATACGCTTTACAAAACATGGCAGGAATGGATTATGTTTCGCAAATCGCCGGAATTCCTAACACTCTTGGAGACAAATTAGCGAAATAGGGTAGAACAGAGAGGCAGTTAAACAGGGGAGATTCAACTCTCCTCATACTGTACTTCACCCCTCAGTTTCCTTCTCTTCCCCCCTACCCACTTTATTCCCTCTTCTTAATCAGACCCCCCTAATTCCTCCCCTCTCTTTTTTCCGTACCTTCTATTACCTACTGTACACCATTTTCTTCTTTTCACTCTAACTTGTTTTTCAGATGTTTATGATAAGGAATATGATACTCAAGACAGCATTATGGCAACTCTCTGGACAATCAATTAATGGTTATTGAGTGAATCCGACTCATGTAAGGCCGTTATGCTTTACCCGATTGTCTTGCCGTTTTACTTGACTGTTTTGTTATTTTTTGCTTTTCTTTGTCTTTGCATGGATACTTTTTACTTTTTGTATGTTATATATGAAAATATTCAATAAAAACTGTCTAAGAATAAAATAGTAAGTCTAATGGTTTATGAAAATAGGCAGCATGGCCTTAAAAAGGTGTTATTCAGCTGGGTTTTTTTTGTTTTGTTTTTTTATAACAGCTTAGAAAATACAAAATGAATGAAAGAAGCCATAGTCAATTTGCCAAACTACAATTACTCTGGTTCTCATGCTTCCCATATTGCCCACCAGTTAGGGATATCACCACTGGAGCAGAAAGTAGAGACCGATGGGAAACTTGGGAATTGTCAAAACCAGAACGCTGGAGAAACGGTGAGGTGAGGATAGCCTCTCATCCCTTATTTTACATCCTCTTGGGGGATAACCACATTATGGTAGAGAGACGGGAAATTCTGCAAGTCAAAATGGTCAGTCTGGAGATGGTAGAATGAACAGGATAGCCTAAATTATATTTAGGAAAGTAGAGAATTGTTACCTTGAAGAGGATAGCCTTCATACAGCATCTACAGGAATGGGTTGGTCTAGCATGGATAGAATTAAGGGATAAGTAGGATAGGTGGGTTTCTTTTGCCAAACTTGGGTTGGTCAAGGTTCACAAGGAGATGGACAGAAAGTTGTTGGACGGAAAATGTAGGATATCCTTAAACACGTTGCATATCCATGAGCTAACAAAAAGCTGATTAGGCGGAATTTGAGCAGTAGAGTTGGCTGAATCAGTCTTGATAGTCTTCACCAATCTTAGACTTGGTGACCTGGATAGAATTGGATAGCCATCATACACAAGCAGTAAAAGATAGCCTACAGGAAATATAGGCAGATATGGACCATGTTCTGTCAGGTTATAATACAGTGTTTTGACTTGATCACTCCCAAAAATATTAAAAGCATGGATGAAAAGAAAACTCAAAATTCACTATATCGATACTCAGCTGGGCACACTGCCCAGCCATATGTTAGAAGATGGAAATGGGTTAAAGATTATTTTTCTTTTTCCACAAATAAGAAAGAAGCTTTGTTAATAAATTCATGCACTTGTTTTTCCTAATTCCTAGTGCAGTCTGTGCCATGCCCGTACCACATAGCAACAGGATGCAGTAATTAGCGCTCCTCAGCTCCGTGCTTCCAGCAAACAAAGATGGTTGAAAACAGTGGTGGATCCAGCCATCTGGTAGACTGTGCTTATGCCTTACTGTCATTTTTAACTTTATGCAGATAATAGTCGGAGATTGAATGTCATGTTCTGCTCTTTTTATTATTATTATTATTATTATTATTATTACATTTCCTGGATATAGGGTCATATTTATCTCACAGCCTTTTTCGCGGTAATGGAAGACTGATCTCTTACAGCCAAATTAAAGGATCGTTCCAGCAAATAGAGATCAAATTTTTACATTACGAGGAATCTCTGCGAAGGATGAAGAGGGATTTCACTTCAGATCTGTTATAAGTCAGTGCATTATAACGTCACCTGGAGCTGATATCGTCTCAAAAGCAGAAGTTCATATTTGCCACCGATCACTCCTATTGTTGCATTTACGTGAGTGGCATTAATCATTACAGGTGTCCCCAATTCAAAGATTTAGATTGGAGACCATGTATAATATATTGATAAATGTATAAAAATATTTATATTAAAACACTCCTCCAGAAATCTGCAGTACCATTTATGACCACTAGGCTCTATGCTGCTGGAAGAATCCCCATTGCAAAGTGGTTTTAACATTGTGGAATACTCCATGTTGAAAGCCCTTGTACATAGAGAAGGAAGGTATTTCAGTCCAGTTCTGGAGTGGCATCTTAAATGGGATATCCCCAAGGCATTCAATTCTTTTTTTGCATACATAGCATACATATACAGTATAATAATACATAATATAATACAATTGGGTACATATATAATGGATGCCCAAAAACATACACAGCAATGGCCTTTTTACACGAGGCTTCTTCTGCATAACCTCGATTATAGAAGGCTAATCTTTTGCGGATACTCTACAGGTAAGGAAAGGTTACAGTACAAAGTATTGTAGACGGCTGTAAAATAAAATGGCCCAATAAATGGTTAATGTAAAGTATAAACCAAAAAAATCCCCAGTAATCAGAATCCTCATCTTGGTGTCAGACTGGAGACACTCTGTTAAATATACATCAATATCTTTTGCTACAAACTGTAACAAGGTTATTTAATGCTGCAGCTGTGAATTATTATACCAGATGGCGCCCACAAAACTATTATTATCATGTGCTGTTCTCCTTAATGTACAAAAGGGAAAAATTACAGATAGAAATGGACAGAAAAATAACCTGACAAACATGGATGGAAATCATCAAATCTATATATGTATACTGTACATACATGTTATATTGAGAGCTTACAACATCAATACTGACAAATGAAGGTACTGAAGAAGACTAACAATTGGGGACACAAGAGTGATTACCCTTTAAACACTTGGGATGCAGGACTATAACACCCTGATGCCCGGGTGACAGGACGACGAAGAGGCCTCCGACGCCCGCGAGGCAGGACGACGAAGAGGCCCCCCGACGCCCGGGAGGCAGGACGACGAAGAGGCCCCCCGACGCTCGGGAGACAGGACGACGAAGAGGCCCCCCGACGCCCGGGAGACAGGATGACGAAGAGGCCACCCGACGCCCGCGAGGCAGGACGACAAAGAGGCCCCCCGACGCCCGCGAGGCAGGACGACAGAGGCCCCCCGACGCCCACGAGGCAGGACAACGAAGAGGCCCCCCGACACCCGCAAGGCAGGACGACGAAAAGGCCCCCGACGCCCTCGAGGCAGGATGACGAAGAGGCCCCCCGACGCCCGGGAGGCAGGACAACGAAGAGGCCCCCCGACGCTCGGGAGACAGGACGACGGAGAGGCCCCCCGACGCCCGGGAGACAGGATGACGAAGAGGCCACCCGACGCCCGCGAGGCAGGACGACGAAGAGGCCCCCCGACGCCCACGAGGCAGGACGACAAAGAGGCCCCCGACGCCCACGAGGCAGGACGACAAAGAGGCCCCCGACGCCCACGAGGCAGGACGACGAAGAGGCCCCCCGACGCCCGCAAGGCAGGACGACGAAAAGGCCCCCCGACGCCCGCGAGGCAGGATGACGAAGAGGCCCCCCGACGCCCGCGAGGCAGGACGACGAAGAGGCCCCCCCGATGCCCACGAGGCAGGACGACGAAGAGGCCCCCCGATGCCCGCGAGGCAGGACGACGAAGAGGCCCCCCGACGCCCGCGAGGCAGGACGACGAAGAGGCCCCTCGACGCCCGGGAGACAGGACGACAAAGAGGCCCCCCGACGCCTGGGAGACAAGACAACGAGGAGGCCCTCGACGCCCGGGAGACAGGACAACGAGGAGGCCCTCGACGCCCGGGAGACAGGACGACGAGACCCTCAATGTCCAAGAGACACAACAGGCCTCTGAAACTTGAAATATCACTAACATTACCCTCTGATCTAAGTGGGGAGGACAGGAGAATAACAAAACGACACCAGATACTTAGAAGACATAGATTATGACCCTGACAATTGGGGGATTGGGGGTGTGTATGGGACCATTACCCCCAAAGCATGTGGACAGTACAATAATGGAGTCAAATAATACAACTTTTGTAAATTATCAACAATATTCCCACAGACATATGAGGCAAATTGTCACTAAAATATGCAAAAAAAAAAAAGTTAAAAAAATTAGGGTATGACAAACTAAATCACATGCATCACTTTGTATTATGTGACTCCATCCAATTGAGACAGATGCCATAAGAAAACAACTTTTTTCTTGCAACTTGGCTTCTAGGGGCACTCATCAAGATGAAAATTTATTGTTAACACGTAGCAAAAGTTTAGGTGGCTTGACCCTGGTATTGTCGAAGGTGTAGTTTATCTGGCGGAATAACCACCCCCACCTCTTCATACCTCTACACTCCGTGGCCCACCAACCATCCCCCTTCTACCCAATAAAAACACGACTAAGTTAAATTCTTTGGAATGATATAGGCCACAGTAGCCTTTTTTATTAAACATATAACAATAAATACATAAATAACAAAGTAATAACATTTTTAAAGACGGAGTCCTCGGAGCCCCAAGAATCAGGTGATTGACAACCCATACCGTGAACGTACAAAACACCAATTTTACTCCCAGCCGTTCAAACCCCTGGCTAGGGAGCACCAAAAACCCAAAAGAGGGTTCACAGTTCACGGTAAAAATTCCAGGAGATCCGACCACCCCTGCCGGAACTCCCCAACCACCATTCACCAGATTCAAAAGATATTAACACCAAAAACAGAGGAGCCATATGCCAAAATGGATCCCCAAAACCAATTTCCACCAACTCCGAGGACTCCCCCCAGCTGCCACAACGAAAGGCCTTTGAACCCCTTAAAGGCCCGAGACCCCACCACACAGGAGGGCCTGCTCAATGCCCTCCTGAATAGCAAGGGCCCAGAAATCCATTCCCACCGCGTTCAAATGAACTCCATCGGCCAACCAAAAGGCCCCTTCCCCTTTTTCCAGCTCAAAATGTCCATTCCTGGCCACAAATCCGGACACCGCCTGATTAACCTTTATCCGGGCTTTGTTCACCTTATCCAATGACCTCATGTTCCTCCATCATTTCCGCGGTACGATTTCTGACCAAACAATGGTCAAACCCGGGTACAGGACCCATAAACGCAAACAATCCTGCTTGATATCTTTTATCAAGTCCCTAAAGGGTCGGGCCCCCAAGTCATTACCCCCAACGTGCAAAACTAAAATATTAGGAACCCTGTCCAACTGGACACTGTTATTAATCTCTTTTAAAACTCTATGCCAAACCATGCCCCTAAAACCCAACCAACGAATTACCGCTACCTCGAGATCAAAACCCAATTGTCTCCCTTCGTTCCACACGTCGGCACGCAGCGCTCCCCAATGGACATACGAATGGCCAAAAATCCACACCAACAAAGGCAGGGGACCTGAAAAAACACAAAGCAGAAACTCAAAATCAGCACAACCGATATAGCGGCCTTAGAGCCTCCCCACCTGCCAACACAACCACCAGCCCGCACTTTAAGGGCGCACATAGCTCCGATATCTATCTGACTGCCACCTACCAATGCGCTGAATTTCCGGAACCCCCAGTCCCCCCAGTGCTGCCTCCGTCGCTGCCCCAATCCTAAAAGAGTGAGGAGCGAAACAAGCCTCGTCCAGGCCCAGAAGCCTGATCGCCTTTCTGAAAATAACCGTAAATTGATACCGGGACAACGAGGAACCATCCATATGGCATAGTAACGACCAGTCCCGACTGGGCCGAAAATCCCCAAAATTTTTTAGACAGGAAACTGGACACATAACCGACCCGGGAAACGAACCCAACATGATCCTGTTACCCCTACCTTCTTGATCAGACTTTGAACGCCGCAACCACAACTCAATCCTGCTCGCCGATAAAAACACATCACAAGCCAACAAACCCCCCATAACTTTCTTGCTAGGTGAAACCAACTCACCAACGCGCAATGCCCCAAAAAAGGCTAAAGAAAAAGCCAAACGAAATAAACACAATTCAAAACCCGACACACACACCGAAGGCAAAAAACCCCCCCAACCTTTCCAACAAGCTGAAAGAAACCGGACGTCTCGCATCCATGCGTCCCGGCCACCGCCGAAAACCCTTTACTGCTTGCTTAACCAGAAAGATCTTGGTCAAATCCGTTTGACCGCACAATTTAAAGCCGAAAGCCACGGCTGACAAGACTCGCCACACTTTGGCGGAAGACCAACCTGCTGAAGCTCCCCGACTCAACCAAGACAACAACACCCCAGCCTGCTCTTGCTCGCTCGACCCACACCCAGCGGCACGCAACAATTCCACCCAATCCAGCCAAGTAGCCTGGTAAGCCTCCCACATTCTGGGAGCCAACGACGACTTGATCAGCGCCTCTGCGTCTCGGACACCACAAGCCAAAGTTCTGCAGGGCATTCCAACCCAAGGACCTCCGCATCCGGAGCCAGTAACCGAAAACGATCGAACTGTGAATGAGAGAGAGAATCGGCAATGGAATTATGAGCACCGGGAACAAGCATTGTAGTGACTTGCACGTTCAAATTCAAACACAATAAGACCAGCTGCCTCAACACACACACAACCGGGGGAGACGAAGCCGACAAATTGTTTATCACACAAACCACCCCCATGTTGTCGCAGTAAAACCGAACCCGTCTGTTCTGAAAAACCTGCTGCCACAGATGCACCGCCACCAAAATGGGAAAAATTTCCAAGAGTGCGATATTCCAAACCAGGCCAGAAGAAATCCAGGATGCAGGCCATGTTGCTGCACACCATTGCCCCCGAAAATACGCGCCAAAACCTGACCCTCCAGCTGCATCCGTAAACAAATCCAACGACTCGTTATCCACCATTCCCTCAAGGAACAAAGACCGGCCATTGTAATTCTGTAAGAACCTACTCCACACCGCCAAATCCTCTTTGTGGTCCGCTGACAAACTTACAAAGTGATGGGGAGCACAAACTCCTGCGGTAGCCATGGCCAATCTCCTAGAAAAAACTCTGCCCATGGGCATAACGCGGTAAGCAAAATTAAGTTTTCCAAGAAGCGATTGCAACTCCCTTAATGACAACTTTCTCAAACGACAAGCCCGCAGCACCTCTTCACGCAAAACCTCCACTTTCTCGATGGGCAACCTAAATTCCCACTGAATGGTATCAATTACGATACCGAGGAAACATAAGCACGTGCTAGGGCCCTCCGTTTTGCCCGGCGCCAAAGGGACTCCAAAACGATGTGCCACCCATTCAATTACTCTCAAAATCGAATTACAACGATCAGACCCAGCCGGGCCGACACACAAAAAGTCATCCAGGCAGTGAATGACAGAATCGCAACCCGAAACATCTCGAACCACCCACTCCAAAAAGGAACTAAACGCCTCGAACAACGCGCAAGATAGCGAACACCCCATGGGCAAACACCTGTCAACAAAGAAAAGATCATCCCAAAAACAACCCAGCAGCCGAACGCTATTCGGATGAACTGGCAACAAACGAAAAGCCGATTCTATATCTGTCTTAGCTAGGAGAGCCCCTTTTCCTGATTTTTGCACCCATTCCACCGCTGTATCAAAAGCCGCATAAACCACTGAGCAAAGCCCGGGGTCAATCCCGTCATTCACAGACATACCTCTAGGATAAGACAGATGCTGAATCAGACGAAATTTCCCTTCCTCTTTCTTAGGCACAACCCCCAAAGGGAAAACCACCAAATCCTCAAAAGGAGGGGACTCAAACGGGCCCGCCATCCGACCCAACGCAACCTCCTTCCGCAACTTTTCGGAAACCACGTCGGCGTGTAACAAAGCCGACCGCAAATTCTTCCTAACACAAGGGACCGCAAACGAAGGGGCCGGGATTACAAAACCCTCTTGAAAGCCAGACAACAGCAAGGCCGCTTTATCCCTATCTGGATATCTACTTAGATAGGGGACCATCTTTTCCCACTTCACCGGTGTCACCCCCATGGGTATTACCACCTCCCGGCTTTGCTCTACCCTTTTTAAAGCATTTTGCCGCCCCATGTGTGGAGCCGCTGCAAGGAGAACACAAGTGCTTAAACTTGCAATTGACTCCGAATCTACACTGCCCTTTGTTAAACTGCCAACAGACACCCAATTTTTGCCCCCCTGCCTGACCAGTGGAACTAGAGGACCCTGCGGAACCGGACTGAAAACCCTGGCCGGAACCTCCGGCCCCTCCGTGAAAGGGATGGCCGAACTTGTACTGCGCCATCACCCGCAACCATAGACCAATGTCTTTTTGATCCTATCTAATGGCCGGCCGAACCGCTTTCCTCTGCCTGAACTGCTCATCATACCTGAGCCACGCCTGACCACCATAAACCCTGTGGGCCTCACTAATGGAATCCATATAACAGAACAAACCCGAGCAGTTCTCGGGCGCCTTCTCTCCAATCACACTGGCCAGAATGGCAAAAGCCTGCAGCCAGTAAGCAAACGTCTGAGGAATCAAGCGCCACCGCCGCTTTTCCTCATCCTCCTTTTTTCCCTCCTCCTTCTTCTTATCCAAATTGAATTTCTCCAACGGGAGCAATGAAAAAATTTCAACATATTTGTCCTTCGCAACCTTCTCCCTAACTTCCTTTTTAAGATGTGCCCCTAAAAGACCCTCAAAACACACATAAACCTCGCCGTGAGCCCTATCATCCAAATGCACCCTACACTCCTTCTCCTTCTCCGTCTGCACCGAGACCGATATCGGTGCAGGTGCCGCCACCGGCGCCACCACTGAACCAACAGGTCCCAACTGCGGGCTTAACCAAGCACCCAAATGTCTCTGAGCGGACATACCCTGCTCCAACCTGGACAACAAATCCTGCACACTACCTAAAAGCTCTCGGACCCCCGCCGAACCCCTATTACCCGCCACCCTCTCAACACTACCAACCCCCTGACTACCCATAAAAGCGGGTGATGACACATTTGGAGAACAAAGACCTGACATGGACATATACTCACCGGGCTGCAAGGGATCTGTGGTCCCTCCAGCCGAAGTGCTGGCATCCAGACGTCCCTGACTCGCCACGTCCCCGGCAGACCTGCCCGAATCCAGCGGATGGCGAAACCCCAGGAAGTCGGCTTGCGTGCCCTGCACCGTCACAGGCACGGAAGGTAGGGGGCCTGGACTCTGCGTCGCCGAGGAGAAAGGTGCCTGCGTGGAGGGGCCTGCAGCGCACAAGCTCACATCCGCCCCAGCGCCAGCCGCCGATGAAAAGGCACTGTCCTGCCGACCTGATGCAGGAGAGCTCCCTGCCGCCGAAGTTAGGGCCAGCCCGGCTCCATCCAGCCTCGGACCGCCCGCCCCGACATCGCCCGCAACAGACACCGCACTCACAGATGCGGCCGAGGCAGGCCGCGCGGCAGGAGCCTCACCGCTGCAGCCTCCCGCTCCCAAAGGCCCCAGGCGCTGACCGGCGTGCCTAAGCTCCGCCCCTGCTGCACTGCGAGGTGCAGGACTCGCGACCGCCGCTTAGCCCGGTCTGGCATTCGGATTCCTCCCAGGCCGGGGCCGCCTAACCGCTGAACTTACCGGCGCCCGGCCTGGAGGGTCCCGTGAGGGGCTCCTGCGCCTGTGGGGGGCTCGAGGACCGGAGTCCGGTGAAAGGCGCTCAGACGGCTCTGCTCCTGCGGACATGATGTGGGCCACCTGCGCTTCCAGCCACCCGGGGGGTGTAGAGCTGCCGCCACCCTGAGGCCCTCAAGGATCGTGTCCACGCTAGACATGGAGGTATGACTGCTCGCGATCCAAAAGAGCGGGAAGTGATAGATCCCACCCCCAAATCCCGACATATACCCTCCAGCTCCAAACCTTCCCCCCCCCCAGTAATTATCATAGGTACTGCCCTTCTCCCACCCATTGTCATGCAGGCCTCCGCCTATGCCGTGGGGGGAGGGGTACGGCTTGCTCCGGCCTTTTCTGTCTCTGAATGCGGTAAAAAAACAAAAAAACAATTAGTTCCTTTATCAAAACTTAATTATAGCATAGGCAACAAGGCCGACGTCCCTGGGTCCTGCAGATCTCTGTCCCTCTCCAAAAATAAAAAAATGTCTGGATGGTTATAGCACAGATTGTTGTACTATTTCATAGCACTTTGATTTAATCACTATTTGGCGCTATTATTTATGTATTGTATGACAGTAGCAGAGGTCTCTATGTAACATTATGTATGTGCAGCGCCCCAGGGTCCGGGTCATTGCAGCAATATCATTCTCCTCTAGGGGGAGTGATGTTGCATTTGGAGGCAATGAAAGACAACTGAATCCAGGTATCACAAACATACAACACATTTCGCACTCCAGGCCACCAGGGGAAGCTATGCTCCTATTAGGACACTCCTCACACTTCGTTAAAACTGGTTGCCTGGGGAGGAAGTTAGTTAGTTGCTGGCTGAGCTTCGCTTAGGTAGTTGGTCCCTGACAGGGGTGGGATCCTGTCAGAGGCCGAGACAGAAGGACACGGAGCTGTGCCTGCCCTGAGTGTGGCAGCTTCTAGAAAGAGACACTGAAGGAGAACTGTATTGTAGAGAGGGTGACGAAGTCGTAGCAAAGGAGTGGATATCAGAGGAGTTCTGCCCTGCACAGGCTGCCTCCTTCTGAGGCGCAGGATCCCGGTAGCCGGAACACCGAGGGAGCAACAGTCCTTTATGCCTTGCTCCGGAGACAGGCAGGACAGCTAATTTCACGTTACCTGCCCGCCCTATACCCAGGAGGCAAGGTGGCACCGCTTAGAGGCTGGGGCATGATAGAGTCCCTGTAAAACGCCTCAAGCCACCGGTCATACGGGTTTGTCCTATCCATCTGGAGGACAGAGACATAACATCTGTAACATCTTCAACAGTTGTGAGGACCTTATGAGAGGCTTAGCAGTAAGGTACTACAACACACGGCGCTAGAGGAAGGCTACTGATTTCTACCTGGATAAGGGGACTCTGGACTTGCCTCCAAACTGGCTGGACCCTGCCTGCCCTGTGGTCTGTACCCTGGACTGTGGATGCTGAAGCCTTCAGTAAAAGGTAAAGAGACTGCAACCTTTGTGTCCTCGTTCTTCACTCCGCCTCTCACCATCCACCATCTACACACTGGGAAGCCCTGGGGACATATTTCACTTGTGGAAAGGTATACCATCTAGTTGCCATAACATCACCCCAGCGGACCCCTTAGCAGCGTCGGTCACCCTGACCGAATACCACAGGTGGCGTCACGAACACAAACTTTATCCCTTTAAAGACTTATCCCTTTAACACTGACGTCCCAGGGCCACGGACCGGGTCAGCCACCGTGACATCCTCCTGAGAACTGAAGAATGCCCTTGGGGGCGCTCCATATGCACCATATGGAGGTGTAGTGTGAGCACTTTATATTATGTAGATAGAAATAATATGTGGGCTCTGTTCACTACAGATTATTGTTACTATATGGAATTATTTAGACATGTGATGGAGGGGGTATTAGTGTACTAAGAGGTGACAGCACACATGCATTTTCCTCCAATTACTCAAATACTTATGCACGGTATGATAGTATTAAAGGGACACAGTATGGCAATGTTATTGAATTATTGGCAGTTTTATGCGTGCACTGTATCACAGTATTAGACTCCATATGTGAATACTTGTACCATATGGCAGTAGGAAGTAGGCATTTTATGTCACTATTACTTATATGTTGTATGGCAATGTAATGGAAATATTGTTTGGCGGTGTTAAGTGAGAATCGTACGTCACTATTATGCATGCAGCATTAATACATGGGCTGCGTTCATTACATACTTTTGGCGTTCAGTGGCGTTATTATTTAGGCACATCATGGCGGTGCTATTATTGCAGCAATATTAACAGTAATAGGAGGCCATCCATCTACAGGTCCTCCAGTGGCACTGTATTACAGGATTATGGGACTCTATATGGTAATGTTATTAAAGTACCATATGGCAGTATCATGTGAGAACTTCATGTCGCTATTTAAGCGCTGCATGGTAATATTAAAAAAGCTGTATATGGTAACGTTATGCAAGCACCTTATGACGGTTTTATGAGAGCACTTCATGTAGCAATTATTTATGCACTGCAAGACATTACAAAAGGGGGTATTACATCCAAATTTAATTCAAGCACCATATAGCAGTGTTATGTGAGCACTGCAAGTCACTATTATGTACATAGTAGTAATATACGAGCTCTGTTAACTACAAAATATTGCCTATATATATTTATTATTTAGGCACATTATGGCGGTTGTATTAGTGCACTATTAGGAAGGGGGTGCCATCCACCTGCAGGACCTCCAGTGGCACTATTATATATGCACTGTTTCATAGTATTAAAGGGGCTCTATATGGTAACATTATTCAAGAACCATATAACAGTGTCAAGTGAAAATCTAATGTTGCTATTATTTATGCACAGTATGATAGTATTAAAGGGACTCTATATGGTAATGTTATTAAAGCACCATATGGCAGTGTTATGTGAGCACTTAAATTCGTTATTTATGCTCTGTATGGCAGTATTAATGGGTCTATATATGGTAAAATTATGCAAGAATCATATAGTAGAGTCATGTTAGCACTTCATGTCACTATCATTCATGCACAGTATGGCAGTAGTAAAGGGGATCTATTTGGTAACATTACTCAAGAATCATAACAGTGTCATGTGAGAATTGTATCTTGCTATTAATGCACAGTATAGCAGTATTAAAGGGACTCTATATGGTAATGTTATTTAAGTACCATATGGCAGTAACATGTTGCTATTATTAATGCATGGTTTGGCAGTATTATAGGAACTCTATATGATAATGTTATTTAAGTACCATATGGCAGTAACATGTTGCTATTAATGCACGGTTTGGCAGTATTAAAGGGACTCTATATGGTAAGGTTATTGAAGTACCATATGGCAATATCATGTTGCTATTATTAATGCACTGTTTGGCAGTACTATAGGGGCTCTATATGGTGATGCTATGTAAGCAGTATTAGAGAAGTATTGGGAGGAGGAGGCCGCCCACATATTTTGCCCAAGGGCCCGCGCACTTTTTAATCTAAGCCTGTCTAATGTGCAGAAAAGGAGAATAATAAGGAGCACAGATCCCATATGTACGCGGCAATGTATCGAGCATCTTATGTGCAAACGACAAATATCCAGACATCTACAATTATGGATTTAATCCTTTATAGATGGAAACCTGCAGCGGACATGACACAAGCAATAGCTATAGGTTGCTGATTAAACAATATCTGACATGCGGGAGAACGCTGCCTGCTGAAAACTTAACATTTCCTCCATAAATCATTTTTATCCTTCAAGTTAATCTGTGTTTTCAGACAGCCTAGAGCGGACTCAATAATAATAAATTACAATATATATCTGACATTATTAATTGTGAAACTCTGACCTGTGTCTGAGCACCCAGCCCCGGGCCTCCGCATCACACAGCACCCAGCTTAAAGGAGACATATCATTAAAAATAGAACAGAATCTTGTTACCTTTAAATGCTGCCCGGAGCAGGATCCCGACGCGCGTCCCTTTCACGCCGATGTCCTTTTGTAGATTCATTGTTTAACAAGCCTCGGTATTCACCTTCTAAATTCTCACCTCAATGATAAGTTTCAATCGGATCAGGACAGCAGATTTATCATGGGAATAGGCAACCAAGACGTGAGGGAGAAGGATGGATATCGGAAAACCATGAAAAGGCACCTAAAAAGCTAAATATATAAAAAAAATAGTAGTAATGGAGTTGTCTCATCATCCCTTTAATGGAAGCCATCAAGTTTCGTGGGTGCTCGAGTGACATATTCAAGTCCCCGCGGCATGTTGTGGCTATCGGCTGCAAACTATGTGGGGCTTACCTGACAAAAACGGGCAACCCCAACATGTTTTATGGCTGTCTAATAGCTGCGAAACATGCGGCCGCATCGACTCGAACATGTCACTCGAGCACTCTCAAAACTTGATGCGAACCTAAGCACCCTGGGCAAACTCGAGCAACAAGCACTGGCACTCATCACTAACCACTAACCAAGACCAGACGTACCATTGATGAAACCAGTGCAACCTAATAGGGTGCCTAAAGGTACCTTCACACTAAGCGACGCTGCAGCGTCGCTGTTTAGTCGTTGTGTGGTCGCTGGAGAGCTGTCACACAGACAGCTCTCCAGCGACCAACGATGCCGAAGTCCCCTGGTAACCAGGGTAAACATCGGGTTACTAAGCGCAGGGCCGCGCTTAGTAACCCGATGTTTACCCTGGTTACCACTGTAAAAGTAAAAAAAAAAAACACATACTCACATTCCGGTGCCCGGCGTCCGCTTCCCTGCACTCCTCCTGCATCCTGTGTCAGCGCCGAACATCTCCGGCATCTCCCACAGAGCGGAGCGGTGACGTCAACGCTCTGCTTTACGGCCGGCACTTACACAGGATGCAGGAGGAGTGCAGGGAAGCGGACGCCGGGCACCGGAATGTGAGTATGTGTTTTTTTTTTTACTTTTACAATGGTAACCAGGGTAAACATCGGGTTACTAAGCGCAGCCCTGCGCTTAGTAACCCGATGTTTATGGAGCGCCCCCACACCGCCGCAGGGCCGAGGGGTACCCGGAGCCGGGCCTCTGGGATCTCAGTCCTGGGGTTGTCACGGTGGCTAGACCCGGTCCGTGGCCCTGTCTGTCAGTGGGGGACGTCCGGTGCAATAAGTGGTGTTGAAACGGTGCAGTTGTGGGGTGCAGGTCGCGATAAATAATGAGGACACCAGGTTGCAGTCTCTTTACCTCTTTACTGAAGATCTCTGGGTCCTCAATCCAGAATACGGCTCACCAGGCTGCGCAAGTCCGGCCGGTCCAATGACACTTCCAGAGTTCTCTTCACAGGAGGAAATCTGTGCCTTCCCCCTAGCGCTATGTGTTGTAGTCCTTCCCTGCTGTGCTTACGGAAAGTACCCCACAACTGTTGTGTCTGTTTCTGATGTTCCCTCACAACTCGACTAGATGATGTTCTGCTAATCCTCCGTCCCTCCCTGAGGTTCGGGTAGGAACGGCACCTGTTTGACGGGTAGGCCTGGAGTTCTTCCGGGACCCTAGAGACGCCCCTCTCCCACAATTGCCTCCCAAGACTTCATAGGTGATTTGAGTTAGACAGCCCGCCTGAGACTGACTGTCCTGCCGCTGTTTGGAGTATTGCTTGAAGCTGAATGTTGTTCTACTCCCTCGGCGTTCCGGCCACCGGTATTGCGCCTCAGTAGGATGTTGCTTCGGTCTTACAGCACGACTCCTACTGGTATTTCTCCTTTGCGTGATCCCGTTTCTCACTCAGCACAATCTATCTCTCTTCTAATCCTTTCTTGGGCACCGCCGCTACCCGGAGCAGGCACGGTCCCGTTACGTTCGTTCTCGTTGCCAAGCCTCTGTCAGGATCCCACCCCTGACAGAGACCCTACTGTATCTTCCCCTACAACACCCTCTGCCACAAGGTGTTGCCTGGTTCCAACCCAGTCAGCTTTCTGATCTAACTTCCTGCCTGACCCCCAGTTTACCCACTATGGTGGGGAGTGGCCTAATGAATAGCACCCTTAGCTCCCCCCGGAGGCCCGGCTGTGAAATGTATTGATGTCTGTGATACCTGATCAGATGAACTCCTTCAGTGCCATCGGACGCACCATAGCTCCCCATAGTGGCGGAGCCACAGTACTGCAACGACCAGGGCTCTGGGGCGCTGCACTCCCCCCTGGTTAAACACAGTACTCCGGGACTGGGAAGAAAACAACAATACAAGTTTAGCAAAAAGACATACAGTTTGGTTGAGTGCAGTAACAATAAGTATACTTGAACAAGCTTCCCTTTATGGGAGGTGAGGACACTTGAACGTTACAAAACATGGTTAAATATCATAGCAACATGCTATAATTAACTTTCCTTACCCAACCGGGTCTTCTACTAAGTGCAAAAATTGTTGAACAATAATTTAACCTTGCCTTTAAGGACATACACTCTTAGTCCACTAAAGACCTTCCTATAATCACATTATAAGGTATTTTAACTTTTTCATTCTCCTTCTTTAAATCTGCAGGACCGCCTGTCCTATCGGCACCAGACCTACTGCCTCTCCTTTCTGTTACAGGACCGCCCCGTTCAGCCAGGGCCTACTGCCTTTTCAACTACTATACACAGTATAGGCTACGTTCACATTTGCGGTCAGCGCCGCAGCGTCGGGCGCCGCAGCGTCGCCGCATGCGTCATGCGCCCCTATATTTAACATGGGGGCGCATGGACATGCGTTGTGCTGCGTTTTGCGCCGCATGGCCGCAAGCGTTGGACGCAAGAAACGCTTCAAGTTGCATTTTTTTTGCGTCCAACTTTCGGCCAAAAAGGACGCATGCGGCGCAAAACGCAGCGTTTTAGCGTGCGTTTTGCCACGTTTTTGTTTGCGTTGTGCGCTGCGGCGCCGACGCTGCGGCGCACAACGCAAATGTGAACGTAGCCATAGAACATAAGATTACTTTCAGTTTAAGAGCACTGAGCCATCTCTACATGACTCCTATGAGGACTCAGGGTTTACCTTCTATCCTAACTATCTATCAACATTATCAAGCATTTTCTTCTGAACATTAAGCCTTCTCATTATCTTTCTTTCTATCATGCATGCTGGACTCCACGTCTATCCCTACGGGTCCACTGCATCCTTCTTCTACCTTTCACATTTTTACTTCTCAGAGCACATCATCAGTATTTCTTCACATTTAACTAATTAAACACATATAACTTTCTCGTACAACATTATCATCACTTTTCTCTCATCAACATTATTGCTACTTGTCTTAAGCAATATTTCTATCGAAATGCGGCAAATGAACATCCCCTTTAAGAGAGGACCAAGTCTCTGTGAGGTAGCGTATTTTCTCAAGCTACCAGTCCATACTCAGCAAAGGTTCCAGTGCGGTATCTTCGCAAAGAGTCCTTCTTTAAGTAAAACCAGTAGGGAGCGCCTTTAATAAGGTGCAAACTATGTACAAGAAGTTCGGATCATGCACTGTTCATGATTTCAGCAGTTTTTAAATAACATAGAAAAAATAGAAAATAACCAAAAACAATAGGGGTCCCGGGTCAACAAAGAGATCCCTTTTAGAGTTAACCCTGGACGGGTTTTAGCAGCAACATAAAAGCAATAAAACAGTAACTATTTACAAGTAAGAAAGTACAGTAAAATCTTACTGTGGTGGTCTCCGATCTGGCCTTACCAGGCCAACGGATCGCACTGGTGAGCCAGAAAGCAGTTCCGGTCCAAGCAGCGATAAAATCCCTCGCCGGGAGGCCCTTCTCGTTGGCAGGTGCACACGTTCCTCCGGGGCACGGCGAGGCCGGGCTTCTCGAGGTTCCGCGGGGCCGGGCTCTGCTGCTTTCCCCACGGGATCTTCTTCTTCCGGTGTTCCGGCAGCAGCCTGGAGGGCAATGCATCGCTGTACGCCTCGCGCCATCCAGCCAGCCTCTCCCTTAGCCCTCCTCCATCTGGTGTAAGTCACCGCATCACCTGGCTCCAGGTCGCGGGGAAATCTTCCGCTGCAGGGCTCCACCTCCTCCCGATCCACGTGGATTTGTAGCGGCTTCCCGATTTCTTGGATAACCCCGCGTCCATATCGGGGGTTGAAGGAGACCACTACACCCTAGTGGGACGGCGGGATCTCCGGAGCTCTGACCAAGTCAATCGACGCTGCAGGCTGGGGCCGGCTCCGCCATGCTGCCATCAGACGCCGTAGATGTTCGGCGTCCGGCAAGATCTTCAGGTCCGGCGTCTGCAGCGTACCTCCAGCCGCGGCCAGGCGGGAGGGAACAGGGGACACTGGGGACAAACGGATCTCCGTGGGCTGGCCTAGCCGAGTAAGCACGCGGGCATCAGCCTCCAGCCGGCGGGCTAGCTGTCGGGCCTCGGCTGCAGCCACACACTCCTCAGACAGCGGCAAAGGGGGTCGGCCCACCGGTGGCTCCGTAAGGGTCAGACCCCGCAGCGTTGGCGCCTCTGGGGCTGTGTCGGGCTGCGCAGCCTCAGGCCGGATCGGATCAGTCCCACGCGGGATTCCTGGTGCCGCCATCTTTGCCTTCTCTCCAATGTCCTCTTCCCGCGGTCTCTTTCGTGGGCAGCCCCGTCTCCATGGTCTCCACCCTCCAAACAGGATCAGGAGGCGGACCTCGGCCGTTGACGGACACGTCCTCAGGACCAGGAAATGTTTAGACTGGGCGGCCATTGCCCTTCGCGCTCTCTAGCTTGTCTACGCCCACTCCACGCCCCTCTTCTTCTCCTGCGCCTCTCCTCAGCGCTGCAATGGCGGCGGCACACAGTCTTTGCAATAAAGTACAGTCCAAGCACAGTAAATCACATTTCCAAGGCACACATGACCTGATTCTTCAGGCTTAAGTAGATCCTGTTCGTGATGCCAAGTTGGAGCGCCCCCACGCCTAACTTCCTGCCTGACCCCCAGTTTACCCACTATGGTGGGGAGTGCCCTAATGAATAGCACCCTTAGCTCCCCCCGGAGGCCCGGCTGTGAAATGTATTGGTGTCTGTGATACCTGATCAGATGAACTCCTTCAGTGCCATCGGACGCACCATAGCTCCCCATAGTGGCGGAGCCACAGTACTGCAACGAACAGGACTCTGGGGCGCTGCATTTACCCTGGTTACCAGTGAAGACATCGCTGGATCGGTGTCACACACACCGATTCAGCGATGTCAGCGGGAGATCCAGCGACGAAATAAAGTTCTGGACTTTCAGCAACGACCAGCGATCTCACAGCAGGATCCTGATCGCTGCTGCGTGTCAAACACAACGATATCGCTAGCCAGGACGCTGCAACGTCACGGATCGCTATCGTTATCGTTGTAAAGTCGCTTAGTGTGAAGGTACCTTAAGAGAAATGGGGGCTCAATTCTACCTCCAAAGCATCTGGAATTGTGCATTAGGATGAGATACGGGACTGCAATGGGCCCATATATTGTCTTTGTGCTCTTCCATCTTTGGCGGCTGAGGCCATTCACTGGTTTTTCGAACCCCAGTCAGGATAAGGTATCAGCGGCGATAGTTGTAGAATCCAAAAGTTGGATGGTATCGGTCAAAGGATATGCCATATATATCCCTAGTGAAACAACTTCTTTAAGTAGCATATAAAGTAAAAATGTAACTGGACCCCAATTAACTGACTCATCCACCATGTACCATTTATAATACCAGCGTCTACTTGGAAAGAGGGAGCCTTGGGACTCCCTTAGAGGAACCAGAGCCCGAGCACCCCCTATAACAAACCTTTTCACAACCACCTAGGGATGAGCAGACCAGTGGAAGTTTGAGTTCTGGTACCAGACCGAAGTTTAGTCTCTTTGTCCCTCTCTCTCAACTCCTGAGCTGTAAAACAGACTTCAAAGTGAAAGCCGTGTTCGATGTTCTGCACCGGATCTAAGTGTGCAGTACGAACCTCGTATTTTACAGATCGGGTTTGCTCATCTCTACACCCAATTATTGTCAATCCCCCTTTATTTGGCCAACATTAACTTACTTCCATCGTGCTTTTGTGATTAATTTTTCCCCTAGATACATGTTTATTTCCCTCTGCAAAACTCCTCTAAAACAACCGGCAAAGGAAAACTTTGCTTTAAGAGTCTGTCGCCGCCGCGAGTTAATTTTGATGGATGAGAGTTAAGGCCTGTATTCAAATGAGCTATTTTCTACTGTAATAAAGTGAAGATTGCCAGAAATATCACTGTTTTTAAAATGTAAATACATGGCATAAATACAGGCGGAGGCACTGCCAAACGGGGTCTATAAATATATATGTAGAGATCTCTTCCAATGCCGTTTCTAGTGCATAAAGTAGGATCTTTATTATAATGCTGGCTATTATAAGGGAGCAGTAACTTGGCGCGCCGCCGACTCGCTGCATTAGACCTCATTATACTCACCTTAGCGTTGACTCTAATACTTGGCTGCATGCGAAGATATCATCATCATCATCCTCCTCAAACTCGGAGATATATTAATAGTGAGGCTTGACTTATACCAATAAAAATGTACGTGGCTTGTAGTGAAGACCGACGCATTTTACAAATCATTATTAGGGATTTTAGTATTCATTGCAATAACATTGATATCATTCATTGGGCGCCTTTCTGCTCCTATATTTCAGTTTTAGAGTTGTCAGATTGTGTTAATGACAATTCATCCCATCTGTTCCGATATGAAAATGAAGCCTCATGCGGCAGACGCGATAAACCCCCCAAAATAGTAGGAGAAGTAAGACTCTTAAAAGGTATTTGATTTGGATTATACCCCCCGGGAAGACCAACTTGGCCCAAAATTGACTTTCTTAAAATTAAAGTCTTAAAGCCGTGTTGAGTTGCGTTCGTTACGGCTCGGAAGCTCCACGTATTCTGATTAATCCGCATCAAATGTATAGACGGGAAGGGGTGAGAGGAGGAGGGAGAAGATATCCAGACACTCACATTGTAAAGCACAGGGCTCAAGAAATAGAGTAAGGACTAGAGATGAGCCACCTCCCTAGTGTTCGGGTTCGGTTCGTCGAACAGGGACGTGTTCGACGAACACCGTCGAACCCCATTGAAACCAATGGCAGGCAAACACAAACACATACAAACACATGGAAAATACCTTAAGGCTATGTGCACACTTTGCGGATTCCACTGCGGACTTTTCCGCAGCGGAATTCCAAAATCCGCAGTGAAAACCCGTTGCGGTTTTTACTGCGGATTTATCGCGGTTTTTACTGCGGATTTTTCTGCGGTTTTTCATCTGCGTTTTCCTATTGGAGCAGGTGAAAATCCGCAGAAAAGAAGTGACATGCTGCGGAATGTAATCCGCTGCGTTTCCGCGCGTTTTTTTCCGCAGCATGTGCACAGCGTTTTTTGTTTCCCATAGGTTTACATTGTACTGTAAACTCATGGGAAACTGCTGTGGATCCGCAGCGGTCAAATCCGCTGTGGATCCGCAGCGGTCAAATCCGCTGTGGATCCGCAGCAAAATCCGCAAAGTGTGCACATAGCCTAAAAAGGTGTCAAAAAGCTGACAAACTGCTCAGAAGACACAACAAACACATGGAAAAGTTACAACTACATATAGTCATGTGAAAAGAAAAGATGTGGAGGAGTAAAAGGAGGAGGAGACACAGATATAGGCATGTCATGCCGTTCTAAAATCAAGAAAGGCTAAAGTAAAAATCTAAACTCACTCTACCAACACCCAGACGTCTTGACAAAAAAAATAAAAAAATAAATATCTTTAGGTAGAATGGCGGCGGGTCCATTCAGAACACTTTCCTTAGAAGACGTAGTGGTACCCCCGTTGGGAGTTGTGCCAAAAAATGAACCCAATACATTCAGACTAATCCACCATTTGTCATATCCAAGGGGCAGGTCAGTAAACGACAACATCGACGCGGAACCAAGTACAGTACTATGTACTGTACCTCCTTTGACGAGGCAATCAGGCGGGTCAAGAAGTTGGTAAGGTCCCACCTAATTTCCGGCCTCACCGCCTTCCTCTGCCTAAACTGCTCATCATACCGCAACCATGTCTGACCGCCATAAGTACGATGTGCTTCCCCAATAGAATCATATGAAGCATCGTGGCGGGTATGGCAAAGTTGGGTGTCTTGTTGGGGCGCTTTGGTGTCCGAAGAAGATACGGTGTTGGCAGTGTTATTTTTAATTGGCAAGGCGGCAGAGGTAGGTTGGTCGATTTCTAAAGTGAATAAGTTCGTGGCTGGACTTGCTTTTGCTTTTAAGTTGCAGGGATTGGCGGACGTTACAAAAAATGTTTTGGTTAGACAGGCACTAAGGGGTTTTAGGAGAGGTAATCAGACTCTTGATAGGCGCCGTCCCATTTCTTTCAGCCTTTTAGAAAGGCTGGGTGGTGTTTTGGAGACAATTTGTCTTTCTAACTTTGAGTTGGCGTTGTTTCGACTTGATTTTTCTTTAGCCTTTTTTGGGGCAATGCGTGTTGGTGAACTAGTGTCAAGCTCCAGGGACAGGGCAGGAGGTTTGTTTGCTGAGGATGTTGATTTTTGGACGGGGGGGTATCGTTTTTTGGATTCGGCATTCGAAGACTGACCAGTTTGGAAGAGGAAAGCATGTGGTGTTGGGAAGGGTTAATGGGTCCCTGATGTGCGCTAGAGGATGTCTGGAAGAGTATTGGCGCTTGTGGTCAGGCAGAGTAGGCCCTTTGTTGTGTCATGCGGGGGGAGCATTTCTGTCGCGTTTTCAGTTTATTGCGGTGTTAAAAAGGGGTTTGCCAGAGTTGGGCCTTCCCACGGATATGTTTGGGTCGCATTCCTTTAGGATCGGGGCTGCATCTGAAGCTGATAGTTTGGGTTTGGGTGCGGACGCCATTCGGAGAATTGGCAGGTGGACTTCCGATCGCTACTTAAGTTATGTTCGTCGTTAATTTTTGGGTGGCGTGTTAGGTTATTGTGTTGAATTTGAGTGCTTTCATGTATCTTGTTGCAGGTGGTTTCCCCTATTTAGCCTGGATCTTTGGACATTTGTTCGTGCATTGGGGGGTGCTGCGCGCGGATGTCAGGCCCGACGGTAGGCAACTGGGTTTTAGTAGGCGGTAAGTGGTCATTCGTTGGTTGGGATTTAGGGGGATGGTTTGGAGTAGGGTCCTTTCTGAATTTTCCAGGGCTGTTCGTTTGGATAGACAGCCTGTCATTTTGGTCGTGCATATGGGGGGGAATGATTTGGGGGTAAGACCGGTTAGAGAATTAATCAGAGATATACGGTTCGACTTTTTGAGGTTGTGGGTATCCTTTCCGGGAGTGGTGATCGTGTGGTCTGATATCGTACCTAGGAAGCGGTGGAGGGTGGCTAGATCTTTGAAGGGGATTATCAGAGCTAGGGTAAAATTAAACAGGGCAGTATCAGGTTTTGTTTCCAGCAATGGGATTATTAGCGTCAGGCATTTTGAATTGGAATCAGGGGTTGGTAATTATTGGTTGGAGGATGGAGCTCATTTAAATGCAGTTGGCATTGATTTATGGACATTGGCATTACACGTCATTAGGAGTGGAGAGGGCATTGGTGGCGTTGGGGCGCTCACGAGCCTGAGGTGGTCAGGGCTGTTTGTGGTTGGTGGGGGGGTGGGGGTTCTTGGAGTTGACGCTGATTGGTAGGGGGAAGGAATTGGAACATAATTACTGGCAATTAAAAATGGTGTGGGGTTTGATCTGGCATTTTGGTATGGGCTCTGGACGGGTTTTTACCCTGGGAGCTGTTGGTGGGTTTTCTCTTCCCGGATCGGGAGGTACGGTGCCTTCGAGCTGGTGATGTACGGCTGAGGGTAACATGGTGGTCTATCTTCATTTTTGGGGTTTTGCCAGATCTTTTAGCTCCAAGAACCCTCCCCTCGAATTTATATACTGATTGCATTACTGTTTATGTTATTTTTGTTAATAAAAGTTGGCCGCTGTGGCCAAAATATCCAAATGAATATAAATGGATGTGTGTTTATTAAGGGGAATGGGTTGGGACGGTATGGCGGGGGTTTGGCGGTATTTAGGATTACGGCCAAAGATAAAACCGTACTCGGCATACGCGGTCATGTATTATACCCCAGAGCTGCACTTACTATTCTGCTGGTGCAGTCACTGTGTACATGCATTACATTACTGATCCTGAGTTACATCCTGTATTATACTCCAGAGCTGCACTCACTACTCTGTTGGTGCAGTCACTGTGTACATACATTACTGATCCTGAGTTACATCCTGTATTATACTCCAGAGCTGCACTCATTATTCTGCTGGTGCAGTCACTGTGTACATACATTACATTACTGATCCTGAGTTACATCCTGTATTATACTCCAGAGCTGCACTCACTATTCTGCTGGTGCAGTCACTGTGTACATACATTACATTACTGATCCTGAGTTACATCCTGTATTATACCCCAGAGCTGCACTCACTATTCTGCTGGTGCTGTCACTGTGTACATACATTGCATTACTAATCCTGTACTGACCCTGGGTGACATCATTACGGTAGGGTCATGGTAACTTGCCTCCATTCCCTGGGTGGTTTATACAGGATGATGCTTTTTAGGCCTCATTCATCAAATTGCCTTTGTTTTCCATAGCAGCCAGAGCTGAGCTTTCATTTTACCTCAGCTTCCGTTTTACCTCAGCAACCAACCAGAACTCAGCTTTCATTTTACCTCAGCAACTAACGAGAGTGCAGCTTTTATTTTACCTCAGCAGTGTAAGCAGGGCCGGCGTTAGGGGCAGGCAGACCAGGCAGCTGCCTGGGGCCCCCTCTCCCCCAGGGGCCCCCAGCTAGCGGCAAGTCACGCAGCCGCTATGGGGCCCCTGTGAGACAGGGGGGCCCGCCTGCCGCCAGCGGCAACTCCCCCGCCGCATTGAACTATACCGGCGTCTGTCGGTACAGTTCAATGCAATGATGGAGGAGAGAGCATCGCCTGACGCTCCCTCTCCCATCATTCCCCGCTCTGCCTCTGACACAGTGGGTGCGCGTGCACTCACTGTGTCCCAGGCAGAGCAGTGGCAGCCGCCGACACAGGAGCAGGGAGCAGCGCGGGCATGTGTGGAGAGGTGAGGAGCTTGTGTTTGTTTTTTTTATTTACTGGACTGTGGAGCCATTCTCGGAAGGGGGGATGTGGGCTGTTCCTGTGCTGTTTACTACTGTGTGGGCAGTGCTGTATACTACTGTGTAGGCAGTGCTGTATACTACTGTGTAGGCAGTGCTGTATGCTACTGTGTAGGCAGTGCTGTATACTACTGTGTAGGCAGTGCTGTATACTACTGTGTAGGCTGTGCTGTATACTACTGTGTAGGCTGTGCTGTATATTACTGTGTGGGCAGTGCTGTATACTATTGTGTGGGCAGTGCTGTATACTATTGTGTGGACAGTGCTGTATACTACTGTGTGGGCAGTGCTGTATACTACTGTGTGGGCAGTGCTGTATACTACTGGGTAGGCTGTGCTGTACACTACTGTGTGGGCAGTGCTGTATACTACTGTGTGGGCTGTTCTATATACTACTGTGTGGGCTGTTCTATATACTACTGTGTGGGCAGTGCTGTATACTACTATGTGGGCTGTTCTATATACTACTGTGTGGGCAGTGCTGTATAGGAGGAGAGAATGTTGGAGGAGAGAAGGTTTTTCCACCAACATAGAAGAGGATTCTTTACTGTTAGGGCAGTGAGAATCTGGAATTGCTTGCCTGAGGAGGTGGTGATGGCGAACTCAGTCGAGGGGTTCAAGAGAGGCCTGGATGTCTTCCTGGAGCAGAACAATATTGTATCATACAATTATTAGGTTCTGTAGAAGGACGTAGATCTGGGGATTTATTATGATGGAATATAGGCTGAACTGGATGGACAAATGTCTTTTTTCGGCCTTACTATGTTACTATGTATACTACTGTGTGGGCTGTTCTATATACTACTGTGTGGGCTGTGCTCTATACTACTGTGTGGGCTGTGCTCTATACTACGTGGCAGTGCTATATACTACTATGTGGGCTGGGCTATATACTATGCTTCTGTGTGATGTGCAGTATGTTAGCATTTGGGGCCCCATTTTAAACTTTGCCTAGGGCCCCACTTTGCCTAAAACCGGCCCTGAGTGTAAGCAATGTGTGAGGCCGCCGTCTCCTTCCTGTCAGTGGGGTGTTCCTCAGCGGTGCGCAGTGGTGATAGACGCAGGCTCATTCCCACACCTGTAATAACCAGTATATAAAATGACAATAGTAAGTGCTCGGACGCCCATTTTTTGGTGCAGGCGTCCAGGAGAAGGTGATGAGAAAATGACCCAGAACAACATGGCGCCGTGTACCGTAATCCCTTCAGCGGGCATCAGCAATGCGCGGCGGGTCCTAAGTGCAGAAGGTAGGCCGCCATGTGCACCTGTTACAATCCATCATGTCTGGTGAACCGTTTTGAGAAATTTCTAACGATTAACATTTTGAAACATTGTATTGTTTTCAATTCAAGTAACTTTATTGAAAGAAAAAACGACAAAAGGAACAACAAACTGAACAGAAATGTCAGGAGCGGCGGATTCTGACAGGACGTCACTGTTTGTTGTTATGGCGGAGGTATAAGGGCCGTGACGGCTGGTCTCGGGGTGGTCATGTGACCTGTCTTCAGTCATGACTCCACACATGGCACCCGTTAGGCCGTGTAGTGATTTGCATGCACACTGCTTATTTGTGTAGGTGCCCCTCCCCCACCCGCAGTATACAGGGGTGATGTTATCTGTGCTCTGATTTCAGTGGTGGTCTCCACATGCACCGCGGTGGTCGCTTAATGATTAACAGAGCGAGACGCAAGTGACTGTTCCGGAAATGAAAATAAATAAATAAATAAAAATCGCAGGAATTCAAGGTGAAATTTTACCAGCGGCAAAAAATCAGATGGCAGATAGAAAAATAGCTAAAATATGATTGGTTACTGTAAAAAAAAAAATAAAGTCCAGAAGTCCCAAGGTAGGAGCAAATGTCTAAAGGAAAAAAAGGAAGTATCGCACGTGATCGGATTAGATACAGCACCTCAGCAGACAGTATCCTACATGATCTGATTAGCTACACCCTGGTTATGCCGTCAGTGCCACGGATTTGCTTAGATACACTCTTCTATATACAGTGTCACACATTATACAGCCGCACCTATGGTAGGCTTAGATACAGCAGGTCACTAGACAGTATCACACATTATAAGGGTAAGTTCACACAGGGCGTTTTTGTTGCTTTTTTTTCTGCAGCAACACTTGATCTTGGCAGGAAAGAAGCTGCGTCAAAAACGCAGGTTTAGATGAGTTTTTGGTGCGTTTTTTTTTCTCTTTGTCCATGCTAATGTCCTTGGATTTTCAGCAGCAAAAACGAAGCAAATAATGATACCAGCGTTTTTGGGTGAAAAAACGCAGCAAAAACACTGAAAGAAGTGACGTGCTCCATGTCCAAAAAAAACGCGGCAAAAAACGCACTGTGTGACCTTACCCTCACTGCACTGATGTCTTGGTACCGCAATGAGTGTGAGGCCAGCAGATGAAGGGTTAACCCCGATACTGGGGCAGCAGAGGCTCTCTGGGGCGTCTCACCTGTGCTCCTGTGTGCAGAGCTGGGGGGTCCTGACCATTGTGGGGGGCACAGCAAGAGGCTCCTGTGTGGTATCATCCGGGTACTCCGCTCCTGACATGCTCTGTGCTGCTCTCAGCCCTGTGCTCCCGCGGGTGGCTGCAATCACCGGGGTCTCTGCCATCACCGGGGTCTCTGCCATCACCGGGGTCTCTGCCATCACCATCACCGGGGTCTCTGCCATCACCGGGGTCTCTGCCATCACCGGGGTCTCTGCAATCACCGTGGTCTCTCCTCCCGCCCCTCCCCAGCAGCTTGTGGAGCTAGAAGGACCTGGAGCAGGTGAGATGTGCCCCCCAGACCCCACCTGAGTGCCCAGGTCATCGCCCCCCACCCACCAGCCTGCAGGACTCGTCTCCTCTCACCTCTTTTGGGGGAACTTTGTTACTTCATGTTTTGTAGACCTCATTCAGTCCTAGGGTAGAACACGTTCCCATTATAGTCAATGGGGCTGGCTGTCAGACCCTGGTGTAAACTAGTACACAGGCCCCTGCTGACATCCTCTGTGCTGCTCCCGGATAACACTGCTGATAGCGGCTCCTCGGCTAATTGTGGCCCCGGGAGCCCCCCAGTAATCCGCGCTCCTCAGGGGTCCGCTCCGTTATTTCCCGGCTGCTTTCTGTTCTGACACATCTGAAGATGAAGTTTGATCTCGGAGACGCTTCTGCCTAATTGATGCTAAAAGAGTCCGGATCCGCGTGCGCCTCCTGCAAATGAACATTTAGTACGGTGTAAGAAAGCGGGCTCCGAGGAGCGGGGAAGAGCTCGTCACGGTTTATGCGGCCATCCATCCCGGTTATACCGCTGCCAGCGCCGAGGCCAAGGTTTATGTGTGCGGAGGGGGCCCTGATAATAATGCCATGCACCCGAGGCCAGGGTCCTCACTACACTGCACAGGTGTATCACACAGGGAGGATTGGATACACTGCACAGGTGTATCACACAGGGAGGATTGGATACACTGCACAGGTGTATCACCTAGGGAGGCTTAGATACACTGCACAGGTGTATCACACGGAGGATTAGATACACTGCACAGGTGTATCACCTAGGGAGGCTTAGATACACTGCACAGGTGTATCACACAGGGAGGATTAGATACACTGCACAGGTGTATCACCTAGGGAGGCTTAGATACACTGCACATCACACAGGGAGGATTGGATACACTGCACAGGTGTATCACACAGGGAGGATTAGATACACTGCACAGGTGTATCACCTAGGGAGGCTTAGATACGCTGCACAGGTGTATCACACAGGGAGGATTAGATACACTGCCCCAGTATACATATCACACAGGGAGGATTAGCTACACTGCCCCAGTATACATATCACACAGGGAGAATTAGATACACTGCCCCAGTATACATATCACACAGGGAGGATTAGATACACTGCCCCAGTATACATATCACACAGGGAGGATTGGATACACTGCCCCAGTATACATATCACACAGGGAGGATTGGATACACTGCCCCAGTATACATATCACACAGGGAGGATTGGATACACTGCCCCAGTATACATATCACACAGGGAGGATTGGATACACTGCCCCAGTATACATATCACACAAGGAGGATTGGATACACTGCCCCAGTATACATATCACACAGGGAGGATAAGATACACTGCCCCAGTATACATATCACACAGGGAGGATTAGATACACTGCCCCAGTATACAGTATCACACAGGGATGATAGGATACACTGCCCCAGTATACATATCACACAGGGAGGATTAGATACACTGCCCCAGTATACAGTATCACACAGGGAGGATTAGATACACTGCCCCAGTATACAGTATCACACAGGGATGATTGGATACACTGCCCCAGTATACATATCACACAGGGAGGATAAGATACACTGCCCCAGTATACATATCACACAGGGAGGATTAGATACACTGCCCCAGTATACAGTATCACACAGGGAGGATTAGATACACTGCCCCAGTATACAGTATCACACAGGGATGATTGGATACACTGCCCCAGTATACATATCACACAGGGAGGATAAGATACACTGCCCCAGTATACATATCACACAGGGAGGATTAGATACACTGCCCCAGTATACAGTATCACACAAGGAGGATAAGATACACTGCCCCCGTACACAGTATCACACAGGGAGGATTAGATACAGTGCCCCCGTACACAGTATCACACAGGGAGGATTAGATACACCGGCTCAGTACACAGTGCCAAACAGGGTAGAATCAGATACACAGGCTCAGTACAGAGTGCCTCACTAGGAGGATTAGATACACCGGCTTAGTACACAGAATCGTATTAGGAGGATTAGATACACCAGCTTAGTACACAGAATTGCTTTAGAAGGCTCAGATGCACCGGCTCGGTACACAGAATTGCACTAGGAGGATTAGATACTGTGTACTGAGCCAGTGTATCACACAGAGGATGAGATACACAACCTCAGTATACAGTATTGCACAGGATAATATTGTATACACTGCCTCAGTATACAGTATCGCATGGTGTAAGATTAGATATACCTGCTCAGTATACAGTATCGCATTGGGAGGATTAGATACACCAACTCAGTATACAGTATCACACAGCATATACCGGCTCAGTATATAATATTGCAGGGTGTAGGATTAGATACACAGTACATGCAGCGCCCCCACTGCCGCAGGGCCGAGGGGTACCCGGTACCGGGCATGTGAGTCTCTGTTCTGGGGTTGTCACGGTGGCTAGACCCGGTCCGTGACCCTGCTGAGGGGCGCCCAATGAAAGCTTGGTGGTATGGTGTTGAGGTTATGGTGCGGTGTAGTGCCGGTCGCGGTCAATAACGAGGACACCAGGTTGCAGTCTCTTTACCTCTTTACTGAAGGCTTCAGGGTCCTCAGTCCGGAATACGGTTAACCAGGCTGCGCAAGTCCGGCCGGTCCGATGGCACCTCCAGAGTTCCCTTTGCAGGTGGAAATCTGTGCCTACCTTCCTGCGCTTGTGTGTTGTGGTCCTCCCCTGCTGTGCTTACGGGATAGTCCCCACTAGAGTTGAGCGACTTTCATTTTTTTAAGATCGAGTCGGGTTTTGGGAAACCCGATTTTGTCCAGAGTCGAGTCGAGTGCAGTCGGCCGATTATCGCTAAAAGTCGGGGATCGACCGAAACACGAAACCCAATGCAAGTCAATGGGGAAGCATAGTCGGCAGTGAGTGGAGGCCAGGAAAACACCTACAGTGCCCATTTTAATGCCAAAAACATCCATTCTTGTTTCTGAAGCTTGTCAATCTTAATTAACTTTATAATAATAGTTGGGCATAGGGAATTGGGGGTCATTTGGCAAAAGTTGTGGGGGGAGTAGGGCCGGCTCAAGTTTTTCGTGGGCCCAGGAAATGCGGACTACGTCACGGCGGTGTTGCAGGGAAAGGTAAGTATTTCAACGTTGCAAGTGCTGTGATCCTGAGCAAGCAGGGGGGGCCCACTCGTTCGCATTGGCACTGGCACAGGGCCCCTCAAAGTACAGCGATGTGTGTTTGCATGGCGGGGGCGCCTCCCACCAGCAGCGACACTTTTGCGTACTCTGAGGGGCCCTGTGCCAGTGACGTCGCCAACGAGTATGCCCCCCCACCTGATGAAGGAACCTGCACTTTCATCTGCACCTTCCTCTTTGTCCCTGTGTAAGGTGGTATAACATGCGGGAAGGGGAACCTTACTTTCAGCAGGGTCAGATTCTGGCTGTGTAGAGTATAAGGGGAATGTAGTGGTCTAGGTCAATGTACCAGCAGACTCATCTAGCAGTGGCTGGGCAATGGGCAGGATGAGGAGGAAACAGATATAGGGCCAAAGAATAAAGTAGGCTAAATGCAGTTCAAAATTGGTAACAGGACTAAACAGGCGGCATTGCTTTGTTCAGTGGAGTAGCAAACCCAAGAGCAGCAGACACTGTTTCAAGGGCCTAACCACACTAGTAGGCCAAATGCAGTTTAATATCTGATAGTATAGGCCGAAAGCCAGAATGTGGAAGCTCAGCTTTGTTCAGTTGAGGACAACACCAGGCAGGGGCAGACAGACACCTTTAGTAGGCCGGAAAAGCCTATTGCATTTTTAAAAATGGTAATTTGGAACTGAAGGTTGAAGCTCAGCTTTATTCAGTTGAGGACAACACCAGGCAGGGGCAGACAGACACCTTTAGTAGGCCGGAACAGCCAATGGCATTTTTAAAAATGGTAATTTGGAACAGAAGGTAGAAGCTCAGCTTTATTCAGTTGAGGACAACACCAGGCAGGGGCAGATATTCACCTTTAGTAGGCCGGAACAGCCAATTGCATTTTTAAAAATGGTAATTTGGAACAGAAGGTAGAAGCTCAGCTTTATTCAGTTGAGGACAACACCAGGCAGGGGCAGACATTCACCTTTAGTAGGCCGGAACAGCCAATTGCATTTTTAAAAATGGTAATTTGGAACTGAAGGTTGAAGCTCAGCTTTATTCAGTTGAGGACAACACCAGGCAGGGGCAGACATTCACCTTTAGTAGGCCGGAACAGCCAATTTTTTAAAAAAACAGCAGTTAGTAAGAGGCAGAAGGTAGAAGCTCAGCTTTATTCAGTTGAGGACAACACCAGGCAGGGGCAGACAGACACCTTTAGTAGGCCGGAACAGCCAATTGCATTTTTAAAAATGGTAATTTGGAACTGAAGGTTGAAGCTCAGCTTTATTCAGTTGAGGACAACACCAGGCAGGGGCAGACAGACACCTTTAGTAGGCCGGAACAGCCAATTTTTTAAAAAAACAGCAGTTAGTAAGAGGCAGAAGGTAGAAGCTCAGCTTTATTCAGTTGAGGACAACACCAGGCAGGGGCAGACATTCACCTTTAGTAGGCCGGAACAGCCAATTTTTTAAAAAAACAGCAGTTAGTAAGAGGCAGAAGGTAGAAGCTCAGCTTTATTCAGTTGAGGACAACACCAGGCAGGGGCAGACAGACACCTTTAGTAGGCCGGAACAGCCAATTGCATTTTTAAAAATGGTAATTTGGAACTGAAGGTTGAAGCTCAGCTTTATTCAGTTGAGGACAACACCAGGCAGGGGCAGACAGACACCTTTAGTAGGCCGGAACAGCCAATGGCATTTTTAAAAATGGTAATTTGGAACAGAAGGTAGAAGCTCAGCTTTATTCAGTTGAGGACAACACCAGGCAGGGGCAGACATTCACCTTTAGTAGGCCGGAACAGCCAATTGCATTTTTAAAAATGGTAATTTGGAACAGAAGGTAGAAGCTCAGCTTTATTCAGTTGAGGACAACACCAGGCAGGGGCAGACATTCACCTTTAGTAGGCCGGAACAGCCAATTTTTTAAAAAAACAGCAGTTAGTAAGAGGCAGAAGGTAGAAGCTCAGCTTTATTCAGTTGAGGACAACACCAGGCAGGGGCAGACAGACACCTTTAGTAGGCCGGAACAGCCAATTGCATTTTTAAAAATGGTAATTTGGAACTGAAGGTTGAAGCTCAGCTTTATTCAGTTGAGGACAACACCAGGCAGGGGCAGACATTCACCTTTAGTAGGCCGGAACAGCCAATTTTTAAAAAAAACAGCAGTTAGTAAGAGGCAGAAGGTAGAAGCTCAGCTTTATTCAGTTGAGGACAACACCAGGCAGGGGCAGACAGACACCTTTAGTAGGCCGGAACAGCCAATTTTTTAAAAAAACAGCAGTTAGTAAGAGGCAGAAGGTAGAAGCTCAGCTTTATTCAGTTGAGGACAACACCAGGCAGGGGCAGACATTCACCTTTAGTAGGCCGGAACAGCCAATTTTTTAAAAAAACAGCAGTTAGTAAGAGGCAGAAGGTAGAAGCTCAGCTTTATTCAGTTGAGGACAACACCAGGCAGGGGCAGACAGACACCTTTAGTAGGCCGGAACAGCCAATTGCATTTTTAAAAATGGTAATTTGGAACTGAAGGTTGAAGCTCAGCTTTATTCAGTTGAGGACAACACCAGGCAGGGGCAGACAGACACCTTTAGTAGGCCGGAACAGCCAATGGCATTTTTAAAAATGGTAATTTGGAACAGAAGGTAGAAGCTCAGCTTTATTCAGTTGAGGACAACACCAGGCAGGGGCAGACATTCACCTTTAGTAGGCCGGAACAGCCAATTGCATTTTTAAAAATGGTAATTTGGAACAGAAGGTAGAAGCTCAGCTTTATTCAGTTGAGGACAACACCAGGCAGGGGCAGACATTCACCTTTAGTAGGCCGGAACAGCCAATTGCATTTTTAAAAATGGTAATTTGGAACTGAAGGTTGAAGCTCAGCTTTATTCAGTTGAGGACAACACCAGGCAGGGGCAGACAGACACCTTTAGTAGGCCGGAACAGCCAATTGCATTTTTAAAAATGGTAATTTGGAACTGAAGGTTGAAGCTCAGCTTTATTCAGTTGAGGACAACACCAGGCAGGGGCAGACAGACACCTTTAGTAGGCCGGAACAGCCAATTTTTTAAAAAAACAGCAGTTAGTAAGAGGCAGAAGGTAGAAGCTCAGCTTTATTCAGTTGAGGACAACACCAGGCAGGGGCAGACAGACACCTTTAGTAGGCCGGAACAGCCAATTTTTTAAAAAAACAGCAGTTAGTAAGAGGCAGAAGGTAGAAGCTCAGCTTTATTCAGTTGAGGACAACACCAGGCAGGGGCAGACATTCACCTTTAGTAGGCCGGAACAGCCAATTTTTTAAAAAAAACAGCAGTTAGTAAGAGGCAGAAGGTAGAAGCTCAGCTTTATTCAGTTGAGGACAACACCAGGCAGGGGCAGACATTCACCTTTAGTAGGCCGGAACAGCCAATTGCATTTTTAAAAATGGTAATTTGGAACAGAAGGTAGAAGCTCAGCTTTATTCAGTTGAGGACAACACCAGGCAGGGGCAGACATTCACCTTTAGTAGGCCGGAACAGCCAATTGCATTTTTAAAAATGGTAATTTGGAACTGAAGGTTGAAGCTCAGCTTTATTCAGTTGAGGACAACACCAGGCAGGGGCAGACAGACACCTTTAGTAGGCCGGAACAGCCAATTGCATTTTTAAAAATGGTAATTTGGAACTGAAGGTTGAAGCTCAGCTTTATTCAGTTGAGGACAACACCAGGCAGGGGCAGACAGACACCTTTAGTAGGCCGGAACAGCCAATTTTTTTAAAAAAACAGCAGTTAGTAAGAGGCAGAAGGTAGAAGCTCAGCTTTATTCAGTTGCAGCTTCTTGGCAATAATATAAAGAAGACGCGACAGGACAACACTCGGTGGATGCCATATCTGTGTTTTCAATGGAAAAAAACCTTTCAGTTAACTACTTGCAGGAGCAAGTTTTTGTAGCTGGTGGACAATTTTTTTTAAAAAAAGCAGTTAATAAGAGGCAGAAGGTAGAAGCTCAGCTTTATTCAGTTGCAGCTTCTTGGCAATAATATAAAGAAGACGCGACAGGACAACACTCGGTGGATGCCATATCTGTGTTTTCAATGGAAAAAAACCTTTCAGTTAACTACTTGCAGGAGCAAGTTTTTGTAGCTGGTGGCCAATTTTTGTACTGTACCAGTTTTTTGTTGTATGTGTTCTTGTTTTTAATGTTAAAATGTCTGCATTTGATATCTCTCCAGTATTTTCTTTTTTATAAGCAAAATACTGCAGTTTTACATCGGTTACATGGATACACAGGCAGCTTGGTGGTGAGTGGAGGAGTATTTAAAGTAGGGACCGCAGACAGGCTATCAAAGGCCTAAAATAACAAACAATAGGCTCATGGCAGCTTTACAGCGGTTACATGGATACACGGGCAGGCAGCTTGGTGGTGAGTGGAGGAGTATTTAAAGTAGGGACCGCAGACAGGCTATCAAAGGCCTAAAATAACAAACAATAGGCTCATGGCAGTTTTACAGCGGTTACATGGATACACGGGCAGGCAGCTGGTGATGAGTGGAGGAGTATTTAAAGTAGGGACCGCAGACAGGCTATCAAAGGCCTAAAATAACAAACAATAGGCTCATGGCAGCTTTACAGCGGTTACATGGATACACAGGCAGCTTGGTGGTGAGTGGAGGAGTATTTAAAGTAGGGACCGCAGACAGGCTATCAAAGGCCTAAAATAACAAACAATAGGCTCATGGCAGCTTTACAGCGGTTACATGGATACACGGGCAGGCAGCTGGTGATGAGTGGAGGAGTATTTAAAGTAGGGACCGCAGACAGGCTATCAAAGGCCTAAAATAACAAACAATAGGCTCATGGCAGCTTTACAGCGGTTACATGGATACACAGGCAGCTTGGTGGTGAGTGGAGGAGTATTTAAAGTAGGGACCGCAGACAGGCTATCAAAGGCCTAAAATAACAAACAATAGGCTCATGGCAGTTTTACAGCGGTTACATGGATACACGGGCAGGCAGCTGGTGATGAGTGGAGGAGTATTTAAAGTAGGGACCGCAGACAGGCTATCAAAGGCCTAAAATAACAAACAATAGGCTCATGGCAGCTTTACAGCGGTTACATGGATACACAGGCAGCTTGGTGGTGAGTGGAGGAGTATTTAAAGTAGGGACCGCAGACAGGCTATCAAAGGCCTAAAATAACAAACAATAGGCTCATGGCAGCTTTACAGCGGTTACATGGATACACAGGCAGCTTGGTGGTGAGTGGAGGAGTATTTAAAGTAGGGACCGCAGACAGGCTATCAAAGGCCTAAAATAACAAACAATAGGCTCATGGCAGTTTTACAGCGGTTACATGGATACACGGGCAGGCAGCTGGTGATGAATGGAGGAGTATTTAAAGTAGGGACCGCAGACAGGCTATCAAAGGCCTAAAATAACAAACAATAGGCTCATGGCTGTTTTACATCGGTTATATGGATACACAGGCAGCTTGGTGGTGAGTGGAGGAGTATTTAAAGTAGGGACCGCAGACAGGCTATCAAAGGCCTAAAATAACAAACAATAGGCTCATGGCAGTTTTACATCGGTTACATGGATACACAGGCAGCTTGGTGGTCAGTGGAGGAGTATTTAAAGTAGGGACCGCAGACAGGCTATCAAAGGCCTAAAATAACAAACAATAGGCTCATGGCAGCTTTACAGCGGTTACATGGATACACAGGCAGCTTGGTGGTGAGTGGAGGAGTAGTGCAAGGAGTGTCTGTCCCAGTACTCCCAAAATATAAATAGATGTTAATGTCTCGCAAAACAACCAAAACAAAAAAAAAGGTGGCATACTTAGGTACAGGGGTGGGCTCATCTACTGAGTTTCTGACATAGTAATTTGGCAGTAACTATTTAATGGTGCCAATATAGGACACAGACACAGACTACTTTAAGTTGCATCATAGATGTCTACAAATTTGTATTGTCAGTGCCAGACATTGAATGATGTCAGCGAATAGACTAAAGATTGGTGGAGCTGTGCGACATAATTTTGCACGTGGTAGAGCACATTTTGAGCTGGGGTAGGGGGGAACTCTCTTGAGGCCGGCGGGACCGCCCCAGGGCCCCTCATGTTACAACGGTGTGTCTGACGTTGGGTGCGCACCACCACCGCCAGAGACACTACATTGTACTATGAGGGACCCAGTAGCAATGCCGTCAACCAAAAGCGAGCACACCCACCTCTTCAGACAAACAGCAGTCTCACGGGTGCTTGCGCCAAGTCGCGATACCACGGCCCCGTGTGGGGAGTTTTGCCATTTAGGGAGGTGTAAACATGTCGTATGCTGTACAATCAGCTGCAGCAAATTAGACATTAGAAAAGTAATTCACAGGCAAGAGCTTTTCATAGGAAAGCTAGGTGTCGGCCGGGCAAGGTGGGGCAAAAGATTTCGAAATCCAGTTGTGGTTCATTTTAATGAATGTTAGATCGTCAACATTTTGGGTAGCCAGACGAGTCCTTTTTTCGGTTAATATTGAACCTGCAGCACTGAATACTCTTTCTGATAGGACACTTGCTGCCGGGCAAGCAAGCTCCTGCAATGCATATTCTGCCAATTCTGGCCAGGTGTCTAATTTGGAGGCCCAGTAATCAAATGGGAATGACGGTTGAGGGAGAACATCGATAAGGGATGAAAAATAGTTAGTAACCATACTGGACAAATGTTGTCTCCTGTCACTTTCAATTGATGCAGCAGTACCTGTCCTGTCTGCGGTCATAGCAAAATCACTCCACAACCTGGTCAGAAAACCCCTCTGTCCAACGCCACTTCTGATGTGTGCACCCCTAACACTCCTAGTCTGCTGCCCCCTGGAGCTCGTGTGAGAACGATCACGTGCGCTGTGTGCTGGGAATGCCTGAAGCAAACGGTCAACAAGAGTTGATTGTTTGGTTGCTAATATTAGTTCCAAGTTCTCATGTGGCATAATATTTTGCAATTTGCCTTTATAGCGTGGATCAAGGAGGCAGGCCAACCAGTAATCGTCATCGTTCATCATTTTCGTAATGCGTGTGTCCCTTTTTAGGATACGTAAGGCATAATCCGCCATGTGGGCCAAAGTTCCAGTTGTCAAATCTCCGGCTGTGATTGGTTGAGGGGCAGTTGCAGGCAAATCTACGTCACTTGTGTCCCTCAAAAAACCAGAACCCGGCCGTGACACGCAACCAATTTCCTGTGCCCCCGGGAAAGGTTCGGCATTAAAAATATACTCATCCCCATCATCCTCCTCGTCCTCCACCTCCTCTTCGCCCGCTACCTCGTCCTGTACACTGCCCTGACCAGACAATGGCTGACTGTCATCAAGGCTTTCCTCTTCCTCTGGTGCAGACGCCTGCTCCTTTATGTGCGTCAAACTTTGCATCAGCAGACGCATTAGGGGGATGCTCATGCTTATTACGGCGTTGTCTGCACTAACCAGCCGTGTGCATTCCTCAAAACACTGAAGGACTTGACACATGTCTTGTATCTTAGACCACTGCACACCTGACAACTCCATGTCTGCCATCCTACTGCCTGCCCGTGTATCCTCCCACAAATAAATAACAGCACGCCTCTGTTTGCACAGTCTCTGAAGCATGTGCATTGTTGAGTTCCACCTTGTTGCAACGTCTATGATTAGGCGATGCTGGGGAAGGTTCAAAGACCGCTGATAGGTCTGCATACGGCTGGCGTGTACAGGCGAACGTCGGATATGTGAGCAAAGTGCACGCACTTTGAGGAGCAGGTCGGAGAACCCAGGATAAGTTTTCAATAAGCACTGCACCACCAGGTTTAAGGTGTGAGCCAGGCAAGGAATGTGTTTCAGTTGGGAAAGGGAGATGGCAGCCATGAAATTCCTTCCGTTATCACTCACTACCTTGCCTGCCTCAAGATCTACTGTGCCCAGCCACGACTGCGTTTCTTGTTGCAAGAACTCGGATAGAACTTCCGCGGTGTGTCTGTTGTCGCCCAAACACTTCATAGCCAATACAGCCTGCTGACGCTTGGCAGTAGCTGGCCCATAATGGGACAACTGGTGTGCAACAGTGTCATCTGCCGATGGAGTGGTTGGCAGACTGCGTTCTGTGGAAGAGCTGTAGCTTCTGCAGGAGGACGAGGAGGAGGAGGAGGAGGGGGTGCGAACGCCTACAGCCAACTGTTTCCTAGACCGTGGGCTAGGCACAACTGTCCCTAAATTGATGTCGCCTGTGGACCCTGCATCCACCACATTCACCCAGTGTGCCGTGATGGACACATAACGTCCCTGGCCATGCCTACTGGTCCATGCATCTGTAGTCAGGTGCACCTTTGTACTCACAGATTGCCTGAGTGCATGGACGATGCGCTGTTTAACATGCTGGTGCAGGGCTGGGATGGCTTTTCTGGAAAAAAAGTGTCGACTGGGTAGCTCGTATCGTGGTTCAGCGTACTCCATCAGGGCTTTGAAAGCTTCGCTTTCAACTAACCGGTAGGGCATCATCTCTAACGAGATTAGTCTAGCTATGTGGGCGTTAAAACCCTGTGTACGCGGATGCGAGGATAAGTACTTCCTTTTTCTAACCAGAGTCTCATGTAGGGTGAGCTGGACTGGAGAGCTGGAGATCGTGGAACTTTCGGGTGTGCCGGTGTACATGGCAGACTGAGAGACGGTTGGAGACGGTATTGTTTCCGCCGGTGCCCTAGATGCAATATTTCCTCCTACAAAACTGGTGGTTCCCTGACCCTGACTGCTTTTGGCTGGCAAAGAAACCTGCACAGATACTGCCGGTGGTGCGGAAAATGGTGGCCTTACAGTGACGGAAGGGATGTTGCGTTGCTGACTAGCTTCATTGGCCGAGGGTGCTACAACCTTAAGGGACGTTTGGTAGTTAGTCCAGGCTTGAAAATGCATGGTGGTTAAGTGTCTATGCATGCAACTAGTATTTAGACTTTTCAGATTCTGACTCTGCTTAAGCTAGTTGAACATTTTTGACAGATGACTTTGCGCTGATCAGTTGGATGTTGTTTAAAAAAATGCCAGACTGCACTCTTCCTAGACTCGGATCCCTTTTCAGGGATTGCAGACTGAGCTTTAACCGGATGGCCACGCTGTCCTCCAACAGGTTTTGGCTTTGACACGCGTTTTGGGCCAGATACGGGCCCGGCAGATGGAACCTGTTGCGATGTTGATGCCTGCTGCGGCCCCTCCTCCACCTCCGCTTCTGAACTACTGCCGCCTGCACCCTGTTCCCCCAATGGCTGCCAATCGGGGTCAATAACTGGGTCATCTATTACCTCCTCTTCGAGCTCGTGTGCAACTTCGTCTGTGTCACTGTGTCGGTCGGTGGTATAGCGTTCGTGGCGGGGCAACATAGTCTCATCAGGGTCTGATTGTGGATCTGTAAGGCAAAAGAGCTAGAGGCTGAGTCTGCAATGTAAGCCAAAACTTGCTGTTGCTGCTCCGCCTTTAAAAGCGGTTTTCCTACTCCCAGAAAAGAGAGCGTTCGAGGCCTTGTGTAGCCTGACGACGAAACTGGCTCCACAGCTCCAGACTTAGGTGGAATATTTTTATCCCCACGACCACCTGATGCTCCACTACCACTACCATCATTACCAGCTGACAATGAACGCCCACGACGACCTCTTGCACCAGACTTCCTCATTGTTTTAAAATCTTAACCAAAGTAACTTTATTTGTTGCTGTCAAACAACTTACACGGTGAGCTATAACTTCAGTATGATTTCAATATCCCTTAACAGGTTGGTGAGACCACAAGGAAAATCAGGCACAATGTTACACACTCTGTTTTCTGTGGCACAAAATCACAGAGATGACACACACGCAGGACTGTCACTCAAGCACTAATGTCAATATTAATCTCCCACCTAATTTATTTATTTTTTTTTCTCAGGGAGACTTTAGAAACCAAATAATATTAAAAAAACCAAAAAAATAAATAGGCTTTCTATGGCCCACTGAATGAGAGAGAGAGGTGGCACACCCAGGAGTCAAGACTGGCACACAAGCTGAAAGGGCAATATTACTCTCCCACTGTTTTTTTATGTATTTTTTGTTTTTTAAGGGAGACTTTAGAAACCCAATAATATTTAAAAAAAAAAATAAATAGGCTTTCTATGGCCCACTGAATGAGAGAGGTGGCACACCCAGGAGTCAAGACTGGCACACAAGCTGAAAGGGCAATATTACTCTCCCACTGTTTTTTTATGTTTTTTTTGTTTTTTAAGGGAGACTTTAGAAACCAAATAATATTAAAAAAACCAAAAAAATAAATAGGCTTTCTATGGCCCACTGAATGAGAGAGAGAGAGGTGGCACACCCAGGAGTCAAGACTGGCACACAAGCTGAAAGGGCAATATTACTCTCCCACTGTTTTTTTATGTATTTTTTGTTTTTTAAGGGAGACTTTAGAAACCAAATAATATTAAAAAAACCAAAAAAATAAATAGCCTTTCTATGGCCCACTGAATGAGAGAGAGAGGTGGCACACCCAGGAGTCAAGACTGGCACACAAGCTGAAAGGGCAATATTACTCTCCCACTGTTTTTTTATGTTTTTTTTTTTTCAGGGAGACTTTAGAAACCAAATAATATTAAAAAAAACCAAAAAAATAAATAGCCTTTCTATGGCCCACTGAATGAGAGAGAGAGGTGGCACACCCAGGAGTCAAGACTGGCACACAAGCTGAAAGGGCAATATTACTCTCCCACTGTTTTTTTATGTATTTTTTGTTTTTTAAGGGAGACTTTAGAAACCAAATAATATTAAAAAAAAAAACAAAAAAAAAAAAGGCTTTCTATGGCCCACAATTAGAGAGAGAGAGGTGGCACACCCAGGAGTCAAGACTGGCGCACAAGCTGAAAGGGCAATATTACTCTCCCACTGTTTTCTTAAGTTTTTTTTATTTTATTTTCAGGGAGACTTTAGAAACCAAATAATATTAAAAAAAAACAAAAAAATAAATAGCCTTTCTATGGCCCACTGAATGAGAGAGAGGTGGCACACCCAGGAGTCAAGACTGGCACACAAGCTGAAAGGGCAATATTACTCTCCCACTGTTTTTTTATTTTTTTTATTTTTTTCAGGGAGACTTTAGAAACCAAATAATAAGAAAAAAAAATAAATAAATAAATAGGCTTTCTATAGCCCACTGAATGAGAGATAGCACACACAGCAGTGGCACACAAGCCCTGACTGAGGCCAATATTTTTCTACCACTGATTGATGTAGTGTTTTTGTGTTGAGGTAGAATTTAGAACACAAATCACGGAAAAAATAAATAGGCTTTCTATGGCCCACTCAGTGAGAGATGGCACACACAGGGATGGCACTGTAGCAGAAATGCCAATCTTAATCTCCCACAAAAAAAAAAAAAAACAGGGACTGTCCTACAATTACTATCTCCCTGCAGTAATCTAAGCCAGGTATGGCAGGCAGCAATAGGAGTGGACTGATGCACAAATTAAATAAAAAGTGTGGACAAACAAAAAAGATAGCTGTGCAGAAAGGAAGGAACAAGAGGATTTGTGCTTTGAAAAAAGCAGTTGTTGCACAGTGGCGTACACACAGCAATACAGCTATCACGGAGCCTTCTAGGGCAGCCCAATGAGCTACAGCGCTGAGGAAAAAAAAAAAAAAAATAGCTTCCACAGTCCCTGCACACCGAAGGTGGTGTTGGACAGTGGAAATCGCTACAGCACAAGCGGTTTGGTGGTTAGTGGACCCTGCCTAACGCTCTCCCTGCTTCTGACGAAGCGGCAGCAACCTCTCCCTAAGCTCAGATCAGCAGCAGTGAGATGGCGGTCGGCGGGAACGCCCCTTTATAGCCCCTGTGACGCCGCAGACAGCAAGCCAATCACTGCAATGCCCTTCTCTAAGATGGTGGGGACCAGGACCTATGTCATCACGCTGCCCACACTCTGCGTTCACCTTCATTGGCTGAGAAATGGCGCTTTTCGCGTCATTGAAACGCGACTTTGGCGCGAAAGTCGCGTACCGCATGGCCGACAAGCACAGGGGTCGGATCGGGTTTCATGAGACGCCGACTTAGCCAAAAGTCGGCGACTTTTGAAAATGATCGACCCGTTTCGCTCAACCCTAGTCCCCACAACTGTTGTGTCTGTTTCTCGTGTTCCCTCACAACTCGATTCTGATGTTCTCCCTCTACGTCCCCCTGATCTTACGGTTAGGACGCACCCGTATGACGGGGAGGCTCGGAGCTCTTCCGGGACTCCAGTGTCGCCCCACTCCTGTTGTTACCCCCCTGTGTTTTCCTGGGTCTGGGTGAGACAGCCCGCCTGTAACTGACTGTCCTGCCGTAGGTTTGAAGTTTGGCTTGGAGCTCTATACTTCCTCGGCGTTCCGGCCACCGGTTATGCGCCTCAATAGGATGTTGCCTCGTCTTACAGCACGACTCCTACTGGTATTCTCCTTGTTGCGTTGATCTCGTTTCTCACTCAGCACAATATACCTCGCTTCTTGTCCTTTCTTGGGGTACCGCCGCTATATCGTGCAGGCGCGGTCCCGTAACGTTCTCTCAGGTTGCTAGGCCTCTGTCAGGATCCCACCCCTGACAGGGACCCCTCTGAATCTTCCCCTACAACACCCTCTGCCACAAGGTGTTGCCTGGTTCCAACCCAGTCAGCTTTCTCATCTAACTTCCTGCCTAACCCCCAGTTTTACCAGATTGTGAGGAGTGGCCTAATAAATAGAACCCTTAGCTCCCCCTGGAGGCCAGACTGTGAAATGTATTGGTGTCTGTGATACCTGGTCAGATGAACTCCTTCAGTGCCATCAGACGTACCATAGCCCCCCTTAGCGGCGGAGCAACAGTACTGCAACGACCAGGACTCTGGGGCGCTGCACTCCCCCCCGGTTAAATCCAGTACTCCTGGACTGGGAAGAAAACAACAATACATGTCAGCAAAAAGACATACAATTTTGAAAATGCAGGTACAAGTAAACTTTTTAACAGAGCTTCCCTTTATGGGAGGTGAGGACACTTGAACGTTACAAACATGGTTAAATACTTTAAATAACAGACTATAAATAACTTCTTTTACCCAACCGGGTATTCTACTAAGTGCAAAGTTTGTGAACAATAATTTAACATTGCCTTTAAGGACGTACTCGCTAAATCCACTAAAGACCTTCTTATAAGACATTATAAGGCTACTCAACGTTTTTGCATTCTCCTACTTTACGTCTGCAGGACCGCCTGTCCTAACTGCTCCAGACCTACTGCCTCTCCTTTCTGTACAGGACCGCCCCTTTCCGCCCGGGCCTACTGTCCCTCCACTACTATACACAGTATAGAACATATCATTTTTCTTTCAGTTCAAGATCACTGAGCCATCTCTGTATGGCTCCTAGGAGGACTCACTAACTAACCCCGTACGGGTTCACTTCCTGTCCTCGTTCTTCTATCAACATCATTAAACATTTCTTACAATCAACTAGTTAGCTACATTTAACTTTCACATATCAACATTATTACTTTTCCTTTTAGAGCATCATCATTCTCTAAGTACTATCAATGAACATCCCCTTTAAGAGGGGACCAAGTCTCTATGAGGTAGTGCAACTTCTCAAGCTGCAAGTCCATTCGCAATAAGGACTCCGATAATGGTTCCAAAACAGTATCTTCACAAAGTGTCCTTTCTTCATGTAAAACCAGTAGAGAGCACCTTTAAGAAGGTGCAAACTATTTACAACATCAGTTTTTGAATCATTCACCTTCCATGATTCGGCAGTCCTTTGATAACTGAGCAAAAGTAGAAAACAAACAAAAACAATAGGGATCCCGGGTCAACAAAGGGATCCCTTTAAGAGTAACCCTAGACGGGTTTTAGCAGCAAAACAGTAGAAACAGTTAACTATTTACAATCATTAAAGCATTTTTGCTTACTTAGTCTTCTTGTAGCTAGGCAGGAGGTGGTCTCTGATCCGCGGCCGATGCGGTGTCAGTACCAGTGGTTGATCTCTCAGGTGCCGTCAGATCACTCGGTGTCTGGATCTGAAGGCTAACCCTGTTTGCAAGTTCGGTAGCCGCCACAAGGCGGACGGTGGTGAGAGTAAGAAGATCTGTCAAGCCCGGATCAGTCATGGTCGGGGCAACAGGTGACGCACCTTCAGGCTCACAGCGTTGGACATTCCGAGCGCACCACCCTTGCGCACTCCGGTGGCGGGTGTAGGTCACCTGATCCCCCCTTTGCAATGGGTCACCATATTGGTTACAGCAGGGAGTTTTCACGTTGTAACTAGTAACGAAGACGTCAGTCGGTAGTCCCGGTTCCTGTATGGAGCCCCAACCCCTCTTCGGGTGGAAGGCCAGCACAGTTCCCCGCTTTACCATGTCTTTCCTGCCGTGCGCAGACTTTCTGCGTTGCGTTTGTGGCGTGTCAGGTTGTTCCGTCTCGTCTCGGTGTCTCCAATGCAGGATTAAACATTGTTTATACTGTTCCCAAGTGAGCACAGCAAGGGTAAGGCCGTCCTCCCGGGCTCCATCTGGCCCGGTCCAGGGGGTGTCCCACAAGAGGACCACTCCGTCTGGGCCCACGTCTATGGGTTATCCCATCTTGGTCGGTAGTGGAGGTACCAGCTTCCCCATTGCGTCAGGGGTGAGGATCACCCGCTCCACCGAGAAGAAACAGTTATTGTTGGGGGGAGGAGCGGTCACGGGAGCGGGATCGGTCAGGAGAGCTGGATCGGTCGGGGGAACAGAATCGGCCGGGGGAGTAGGGGCGCCATCCATACCTGCGCCTGATGTGATTCCACCGATGTCGATCTGTTCCGTTGGCGAGGACACTGGAATCCGCGGCAACCTGGACTGCGGCTCCTCGGCGGCCTCCCGATGTGGCTCTGCTCGCCATGGTTCCGTGGTCGGGATAGGTAGACTCGGCTCCTCCGTCGGCGGCTCCAGGGAGTTCAGATCCTTCACCGGCGGTGGACGCGAGTCCACCTCTGATGGGTGAGGGCAGGCCGGGATCACTTCGCCGCTGCTCAGGCACTTGCTGATCGTCATCGCTGTCCGGCATTCGGCGGCAACGCATGCACCTGGCTCCGCCATTTCTCCGAGGTCGAGCTCCTTCTTCACCTCGTTCCCGCCGTTGCAAATCAGGGGGCGGTTCTCCTCTGCTGCTGGGCAAGTCGTTATCTCGCAGCAGGAGTCGGAGGGGGCGGTCGCTACTTCTGGCGCCGCTTTGGTAGTCTCCTCCCATGGCACGCCCTCCTTCTTCCTCTGCGCTCCCTGTGGTGCTGCAATGGCGGCGGGTTTTGGCGGGAACTTTTGGCGGCAAGTGGCACAGCACAGTCTTTGCAATAAGTCACAGTCCAAGTGTAATAAATCACAGTTCCAAGGCACACATGACCTGATTCTTCAGGCTTAAGTAGATCCTGTTCGTGACGCCAAAATTGCAGCGCCCCCACTGCCGCAGGGCCGAGGGGTACCCGGTACCGGGCCTGTGAGTCTCTGTTCTGGGGTTGTCACGGTGGCTAGACCCGGTCCGTGACCCTGCTGAGGGGCGCCCAATGAAAGCTTGGTGGTATGGTGTTGAGGTTATGGTGCGGTGTAGTGCCGGTCGCGGTCAATAACGAGGACACCAGGTTGCAGTCTCTTTACCTCTTTACTGAAGGCTTCAGGGTCCTCAGTCCGGAATACGGTTAACCAGGCTGCGCAAGTCCGGCCGGTCCGATGGCACCTCCAGAGTTCCCTTTGCAGGTGGAAATCTGTGCCTACCTTCCTGCGCTTGTGTGTTGTGGTCCTCCCCTGCTGTGCTTACGGGATAGTACCCACAACTGTTGTGTCTGTTTCTCGTGTTCCCTCACAACTCGATTCTGATGTTCTCCCTCTACGTCCCCCTGATCTTACGGTTAGGACGCACCCGTATGACGGGGAGGCTCGGAGCTCTTCCTGGACTCCAGCGTCGCCCCACTCCTGTTGTTACCCCCCTGTGTTTTCCTGGGTCTGGGTGAGACAGCCCGCCTGTAACTGACTGTCCTGCCGTAGGTTTGAAGTTTGGCTTGGAGCTCTATACTTCCTCGGAGTTCCGGACACCGGTTATGCGCCTCAATAGGATGTTGCCTCGTCTTACAGCACGACTCCTACTGGTATTCTCCTTGTTGCGTTGATCTCGTTTCTCACTCAGCACAATATACCTCGCTTCTTGTCCTTTCTTGGGGTACCGCCGCTATATCGTGCAGGCGCGGTCCCGTAACGTTCTCTCAGGTTGCTAGGCCTCTGTCAGGATCCCACCCCTGACAGGGACCCCTCTGAATCTTCCCCTACAACACCCTCTGCCACAAGGTGTTGCCTGGTTCCAACCCAGTCAGCTTTCTCATCTAACTTCCTGCCTAACCCCCAGTTTTACCAGATTGTGAGGAGTGGCCTAATAAATAGAACCCTTAGCTCCCCCTGGAGGCCAGACTGTGAATGTATTGGTGTCTGTGATATCTGGTCAGATGAACTCCTTCAGTGCCATCAGACGTACCATAGCCCCCCTTAGTGGCGGAGCAACAGTACTGCAACGACCAGGACTCTGGGGCGCTGCATACACAGTAAAGCATAAAGTAGGATTAGATACACCGACTCAGTACACAGTATTGCATAGAGTAGGATTAAATACACCGGCTTAGTGCACAGTATCGCACAGAGTAGGATTAGATACATAATGCACAGTATCGCAGAGAGTAGTATTAGATACACCAGCTCAGTAGACAGTATCACGCAGAGAAGGATTCGATACGCCGGTTTAGTGCACAGTATTGCAGAGAGTAGGATTAGATACATAATGCACAGTATCGCCCAGAGTAGGGTTAGATACATAATGTACTGAGCCGGTGTATCTAATCCTGTTATGTGCGATACAGTGTACTGAGCCGTTGTATATAATATATTCTGTGTGATGCTCTGTACTGAGCCCGTGTATCTAATCTTATTCTGTGTGATACTGTGTACTGAGCCAGTGTATCTAATCCTGTTCTGTGTGATACTGTGTACTGAGCTGGTGTATCTAATCCTGTTCTGTGTGATACTGTGTACTGAGCCGGTGTATCTAATCCTGTTCTGTGCGATACTGTGTACTGAGCCGGTGTATCTAATCCTGTTCTGTGCGATACTGTGTACTGAGCCGGTGTATCTAATCCTGTTCTGTGCTATACTGTGTACTGAGCCGGTGTATCTAATCCTGTTCTGTGCGATACTGTGTACTGAGCCGGTGTATCTAATCCTGTTCTGTGCGATACTGTGTACTGAGCCGGTGCATATAATATATCCCGTGTGATGCTCTGTACTGAGTTGTTGAATCGCACAGAGTAGGATTGGGTACACTGGCTCGGCCTCTTGGTTAGGCCTTGGATTTCTCATTCTGCAGTACATAAGTAATATTAATAGGGATTCTTTAGGTTCTGGAAATTGCAGAGAATTATAAATGGCGTCAGATAATTGGGATATAGCTGCAATGCTTGACTTGTGGTCAGTGAGTGGTGATAAGACGATGGGTAATATGCCAACAGCCTCAATGTAATTACAAATGAAATGCAATTTTTAATATCTCATAAAATGAAATGGAACTGAACAATGAGATGTATGTCATGTGAGGGTATGTATGTATGATGGCCGAACCCTCGCTACACCAGCCTCAGCCAATGTCTGTCTCGCCCAAGTCATTACATGCTGCAGCTTGATGACACAATTCTACAGATTACATGCAATGGTGTGATCCTATATAATGTACCGTACACACTGCCCTCGTAATCCTACATTAAATATAGTGAACTGCACACTGCTCCACAACATCACATGATATGTAAACCATCACACACTGGAAAGGCTGAGCGAAGTATACAGTACAATATGCAGAACACCGTAGCCAGGAATGCAGATAAGTACCTTGAAACAGCAGAGTCTGGTTTGCTTATATGAACTTTTGAGCAGCAGAGTCAAAAGTGCGCACATGTATCCTTGGACAGGAGAGCTGTGAATGCCAGCAGACACGTTGGGAAGCATTGCCGGGAATGTTGATAGGCGCTTTGGAATAGCAGAGCAAAATATACAGACATACAATCTTGAATAGGAGATACTATAATGTCATCAGGCACCTTGCAGCAGCAAAACTGAATGTGTGGACATGCACCCTTGAATAGAAGAGCCGGGAATGCCATCAGTCACCTTCAAACAGCAAAACTGAAAGTGCAGACATGTACCCTTGTATAAGAGAACTTTGAATTCCGACAGGCACTTTGGATTGGCAGAGTTGAATATGCAGACATGCACCCTTGAATAGGAGAGCCAGGAATGCTCACAGGCACTTTGGAACTGCAGAGCCAAATGTGCGGACATTCAACCTTGAATAGGAGAGAAGGGAATACCATCAGACACGTTGGAACAGTAAAAGCACCTTGAAACAGCAGAAATGAGTGTGCGGACATGCACCCTTGAATAGGAGAGCTGGTAAGCCATCAGGCAGTTTGAAACAGCAGAAATGAGTGTGTGGACATGCACCCTTGAATAGGAGAGACGGGAAGCCATCAGGCAGTTTGAAACAGCAGAAATGAATGTGCAGACATGCACTGTTGAATAGGAGAGACGGGAACCCATCAGGCACCTTGAAACAGCAGAAATGAATGTGTGGACATGCACTCTTGACTAGGAGAGCCGGGAAGCCATCAGGCACCTTGGAACAGCAGAAATGAATATGCGGACATACACTCTTGAATAGGAGAACTGGTAAGCCATCAGGCATTTTGAAACAGCAGAAATGAGTGTGTGGACATGCACCCTTGAATAGGAGAGACGGGAACCCATCAGGCACCTTGAAACAGCAGAAATGAATGTGTGGCCATGTACCCTTTTAGCAGCAGAGCTGGGAATGTTGACAGGCACCTTGGAACACTAAAGCCAAATGTGCGGAATTGCACCCTTAAATAGTACTGCAGAGCATTGCTCTATACCCTACATACACCTTGCCCAAAGCACCATGTCTACAAACCAGAGAGTGAAACCACCAATCTGTCCAATTAGCTGTCATGAATCAGTGATGGTGCATGCACCATGGCCAGACACCAGCCTTTTGGGGTCGTACCTGGAGCTTGCTGTGCCTTGGGTTACGGCAGACTCCCAGTCTGCTTCTTACCCACTCTCCTGAGGTTTTCTGTTTTTAGGAGATCGCAGAGTTGAAAGTTAGTAACTTCAGCGTCCGCTTTTCAACTCTTTAACTTAAGGTGCGATTTTTGACATGTAATGTTCTTCTATGTCTCCTTAGGGCTCATCCCGTGCCCCGCAGCCGCTGACTTGCTCACAATCAGAGGTGTTGTCTTGCAGCCGTACGATTAACAAAACTGCTGTGAGAAAAATTTCCAAACTTTTCTAACGACAGAGACAACGAACATAATAATTCACAATTGCTGCAATTTGTAGGGTAAAATGCACAGGATGCCCTGTGGCTGGCACTCCACATTTCATGGAAGCCATCAGCCTGGCAGTTCCCAGAGAAAGACGACAGTGATAAACATTTCCCACAAATATCAACGGCCGCATTTATCTTTATTCCGATGGCTTTTTTTTTATTGTGCATCGATGGTCAAAATTAAAAATAAGCCCATTTCTTGCAGAATTGCCTTTTAACTGTCGCGACCTACAAGCTGTTCTGCATGTCCATCAGCGTAAGGAAAACGTCAAATGTTCTATCGACGGAACAACGAGGCACAAATGAGAAATCAGCCGCAGTGAACGGCGCCGATCTCTGCTACCTGTTAATGTACATTCAATGTATACAGAAAATAAAATACAACAGGTTTAATCAAACATTTCGGAGATGCTCATTTTGTGAGTTAATGACTACTGTTTTGCCGGGAAATTAATGGCACTTACGCCTTTTTGAAATATACGATTGTTATTATTATGTTACAGTTCCAGAAAGCTATCAATGCTATCAGGTTGAATGAGTGGAGTAATATTCAGTATGGATGGATGTGAAGAAGAAGAAAAATTATAGGGGAGGGTGGGATAGTTTCGCCATTTTTTAAAATCATTAGACTCCGTGTACACTTTTGCAACCATTTACCGTAATTTTCCATCCCAAGTTAAAAAAAATAATCATTTTGTGTGTATACAGCTCCTATGCATAGCTATGTGACTTGCATTGAGTCACTCGGCTGAAAGGGTGGGTATATTTTTGCAACCATATCTGTTCTTGTTCCGTTGGCTCCACAGTAATAAAATGAAGCAAATTTACAATGAATCTTGATTAAATAACTCTCCGAACAGAGACATCATTTTGTGCATGCAGCTCCAATGCTACCTGTCTTTATGGTGAGCGACTATCAATACACCCAAAATTGCAGTCTGATGCGTCATGTGGTTCTCTGCCCTAATAGTCAGCATTTCTGGGGGTAGGTCCCACCTCTCTTGGTAACATCCACTTTTGGGTCAATTTTACTTTATCCCTGCATTGTTTGGTCTGACATGTCTTGGGAAATCCAGACAGATGTTAACTGTGCTTTGCACCCACTCTCCAGGTGTCTGGGTCCCTTAGGCATAAGACTTAGTTTAAAGGGTCTGTACACTTATTATTATTAATATTATTTATATAGCACCATTAATTCCATGGTGCTGTACATGAGAAGGGGTTACATACAGAGTTACAGATAACGTTTACAGTAAACTAATTTACAATGACAGACTGGTACAGAGGGGACAGGGCCCTGTCTTTGCGGACTTACATTCTATGGGATAATGGGTAAGAGACAGAAGGTCAGGGGTGCAGCAGCTCAGGTGGTGGTGAGGCGGCAGCTCGGGTGGTGGAGAGGCGGCAGAATGGTTATTGAAGGCTGTAGGCTTTCCTGAAGAGATGGGTTTTCAGGTTCCGTCTGAAGGATCCGAGGGTGGTGGATAATCGGACTTGTTGAAGTGTGGAATTCCTGAGGATGGTGGATATTCGGGAGAAATCTCGGAGGCAGTGGTGTGAGGAACAAATCAGTGTGGAGGAGAGTAGGAGGTCTTGGGAGGATCGTAGATTGCGTGTGGGAAGATATTGGGAGATTAGTTCAGAGATATAGGGAGGGGACAGGTTGTGGATAGCCTTGTAGATCAGTGTTAGTAGTTTAAACTGGATTCATTGGGGAATTGGGAGCCAGTGGAGGGATTTGCAGAGGGGAGAAACAGGGGAGTAGCGAGGAGAGAGGTGGATTAGGCAGGCAGCAGAGTTGAGGACGGACTGGAGTGGTGCAAGAGAGTTAGTGGGGAGGCCACAGAGGAGGGTGTTGCAACCATTTCTGTTTATATCCCATTGCATCGCAAGTAAAAAAAAATAAAATGAACCATTATTGCAAATAATCTTTTTTAAATATCTCACATCGTTTTGTGTATGCAGCTCCTAATGCATAGCTATGAGATGAGTGACTATAAACAAACTCTATGCAGTCTGATCTTGCTGTCATTTAGTAATCTGCTTTCTTCTGCAGGGTGTAGGTGGAGCAGAGCGGTTAACGCAGTGAGTAGGACGGGCTTTGGCAGGTATCTATGGCATGCCGGTAAGTCATATGCCTTCTCAGTGCCATCCTACTCACTGCGTTAACTGCTCTGCTCCACCCAGTGTCAGGCTATCACACTGAACTGCCTCTTGCTGCATTGCCCTGTTGTTGGGAAGTCTTCACCTGGCTATAGGGAGGCGCGGCCAAACTCTGCAGGAATTTAACCCACTGTGTTCTGCGGAGTTTTGCTTCCCTGGCCTATCCCCTGCCAGCAGAAGATATATTAGGCAGCTCCTCACTTCACACCTTGCCTGAACTTGGGTTCCTAGTTGCAGTGCGTCTCTAGTATCCTGGCAAGGTGCATTATGGTTTTGTCTCTCCTGTTAGTAACCCAGCTTGTTTACTGACCTCTCCGCTCCTGACCCCAGCTTCACATATTTGTCCAGCCTTGCAGGACATCTTGCATGTGTCGCGCAGCAATGTAATGTTGCAAGGGCCTTGGCCTTGCCAGTAGTTGGTAGGACGTTCACCAGGCTCTGGTCCAAGGGACATAGATTTATCGAAGTACCCACTTGACCAGGGTTTTGTAAATCTTTTATCTCAGCTTTAGTTGGTGCTATAGCCATGGAAGCAAAGTGTTGTACATAGATGATGCTTCTTACGACTTCCTCTAGAACAGTGTTCCCCAACTCCAGTCCTTAAGAGCCACCAGCGGGTGGAGGCTGTAATCCTAAAAGTCAATATTGACTCTGTAAAATAAGAATAAAGGTACCTTCACAAGCGACGCTGCAGCGATATACACAACGATGCCGATCGCTGCAGCGTCGCTGTTTGGTCGCTGGAGAGCTGTCACACAGACAGCTCTCCAGCGACCAACGATGCCGAGGTCCCCGGGTAACCAGGGTAAACATCGGGTTGCTAAGCGCAGGGCCGCGCTTAGTAACCCGATGTTTACCCTGGTTACCAGTGTAAAATGTAAAAAAACAAACAGTACATACTCACCTTCGCGTCCCCCGGCGTCCGCTTCCTGCACTGACTGTAAGTGCCGGCCCTAACAGCAGAGCGGTGACGTCACCGCTGTGCTGTGCTTTCACTTTACGGCCGGCGCTCAGTCAGTGCAGGAAGCGGACGCCAGGGGACGTGAATGTGAGTATGTACTGTTTGTTTTTTTACATTTTACACTGGTAACCAGGGTAAATATCGGGTTACTAAGCGCGGCCCTGCGCTTAGTAACCCGATATTTACCCTGGTTACCATTGTAAAACATTGCTGGCATCGTTGCTTTTGCTGTCAAACACAACGATACACGCCGATCTGACGACCAAATAAAGTTCTGAACTTTAACCAACGACCAGCGATATCACAGCAGGATCCTGATCGCTGCTGCCTGTCAAACTCAACGATATCGCTAGCCAGGACGCTGCAACATCACGGATCGCTAGCGATATCGTTTAGTGTGAAGGTACCTTAAGGGTGATAGAATTGGCACTATAGCTAGGGAGCTGTCATTTGGACACCACTACGGTACATAGATGATGTTGCTTACGCCACCCTCTAGAGGTTGAGCTGCACGGTAAAACAAGAATAATAGTGATATAATTGGTGGGAGCAATACTTACAAGGGGTCATTACTTCTGTGGATCTATGGATAGTCTTAATTTGCTTTGTCTGGTTTATTTTGGTTTTAGCACCTAGAATAGGGGATGGATATTGAAATGCAATCCACGTTGTACAGTAACCTAATCTCCCTGTATTGTACAATTCCATTACTACTGTGCACCTCCAATTTGCTCATCCTTAATTTGCAAAACAGCGGCCGGTCCGGCTGGATGCAGCGCGATTTACCCCAGTAATGCGAGCGCTTGTATAATTCCACATAATTATATTAACATGCCGAGATAGTCTAGTCTTAAATTGATCATAGCACAGAATCTATTCAAGCTTTGAAAGCTTTTTGTAATACTTACTGTTCCAGCAAAAAAAAAAGATTTGCCCTGCAGGTCCGGGACAGGATAATGTCATTCTGTTGTGTTCCCATTTAAAAAAAAAAAAAATTCCCATCATTTCTGATAAAGAACTGAATTACGTACTTTTACTTTTTTTTTTTCTAACTTCAAAAAAAAAATTCATTTTAATTGACCTAGAAACTAAAACAATAGACAACAAGGCTGCAGCGAAATGTCATATTGTTTGGATGCGAGGCGCTCATGACGGATGAGACAGTTAACACTATGAGCGCTGGTTTACTGCCGGGTGCGGGATGGGTGGAAATGACTTAATATGATAGTCCAGTAGCGTTATCGGAATAACTGATCAATAATGACAAATGTAACATATCATTGAAATGATAACAGAGAACTATATTTTTCATGCAGCAAATAATAAGTCTTAAAGGGTTTGCCCATCGGATCCCCATAATCACCTGTTAGCAGCACTGACGATGACTAGATATAAGGAGTGTATAGAGCCAGAAGATCACAGCTCTGTACACCATGTAGTGTCCATTTCCAGGTACTGCAGCTGAGATTATTTTGTAGCCATTATTATTTGGCTGCAGTACCTGAAAATGGCCACTACAGGGTGTACAGAACTGTGACGTAGATGCGGCTGGCGACAGACCTGATGGAGTGCTGAGTGTTGGTCCCCCACTGATCAGATATTGATAACCTATGCCAATGACAGATCATCACTATAACAGTCCTGAAAAGCCCCTTTAAATCCAATGGTGTAGCTGAGAGCTGAGTGAGGTACATAGCCACGGTGCTGGGAACTGAGGTGGTGCGCCAAGACGCCGCACTGCCGAAGTGAAGAAAAGTTTATCATTGACTCACCTAAAACCTATTTTAAGGGTTCTGGAACCTGGGATATAGGGGCTGTTTGGTAGATTCCTAACAGTGTAGAGCTGCTTTGACACGTGACGAAATATATAGGATCAGTGTGTCAAAAACAGAACTTTTTAAAGAAAGCCTAAAGACGGTATCCAGTGTAAAGACCCCAACCAACTACTGTTCATTGCTGCGGCCGTGGCTTGGCCAAGCAAACTTTTACGCCCAACCGTGGTGCATGTGGATTTATGAACCCACTATGCCATATGTGGGAGCCTACAAAGGAAGGGGCATAATTAAGCAGCTTACCTCGGTGTTCACTGGAGCCTCTAGTGGTGAGGTCAGGCTTGTGCGGCAAGAAGCCACCAGTTATCACTCCTAGCGGAACCCGGTACTGCAGCTGCTAACCCCAGGGGGTCAAGTACGCTGACACTGATTTATGTCTTAGTTCAGACATGCCAGTCTAGGTTTCAGGATCAGGGCTTGGCCACTCATGGACCAAAGAATAATGTTCATGCACTAGCCGCACTGGGACCAGGGGACTTCAGGAGCATGACTGGCCGCACCAAGGTCAGGGGACAATGTTCTTGCACTGGACGCTATGGGACCAGGGGACAGGGTCCAAGCGCTGACCATTCCATGACCAGGTGATGAGGTTCAGGAACTGGCCGCTCTGGAACCAGAGGATAAAGTTCAGGCACTGACCGCTCTGGGACTTGGGTGACAGGGTCCAAGCACTGACCATTCCATGACCAGGTGATGAAGTTCAGGAACTGGCTGCTCTGGGACCAGGGGATGAGGCTCAGGCCCTGGCTGCTCTGGAACCAAGGGACGAGGTTCAGGCACTGGTCAATTTGGAACCAGGGGACAAGGTTCAGGTACTGACCACTCCGGGATCTGGGGACTAGGTTCAGGCACTGGCCACTCTGGAACCAGGGGACAAGGTTCAGGCACTGACCGCTCCAGAACCTGGGGACTAGGTTCAGGCACTGGCCGCTATGGGACCAGGGAACAAGGTCACTCTGGAACCAGGGGACAAGGTTCAGGCACTGACCGCTCCAGAACCTGGGGACTAGGTTCAGGCACTGGCCGCTATGGGACCAGGGAACAAGGTCGCTCTGGAACCAGGGGACAAGGTTCAGGCACTGACCGCTCTGAGACCTGGGGACTAGGTTCAGGCACTGGCCACTATGGAACCAAAGAACAAGGTTCAGCCACTGGCTCTTCGGGACCAGGGGACAAGGATACATTAGGATTGGGCATTGATGTTATAGCTCATAAACATTCCCTCTTTAACAATTGCATTGTTTTCACCCTTATATGAACCGGATCTCAGGAAGATTTTGCTCCTCTGCAGCACCCAGCAGGAGGTATATAGACGATGTCCTGCCTGTGTCGAAGGTATAAAAAAAAATTGCAAAAAGAAGCAATGTATGGCGGATTTTCTCATCAAGGCGAGGCACCATAAAACTGTTTATAAAATGAAACTAATGAGATTTTGAGCTCACAGATACCTGATATTAAGCTGTTTTGATGAGTGAGGCAAATTACTCTGGTTAACAAATGTAAAACCATCACTTTTATTGATACAGGTTTGTGTATGTGTGAAATTAATCAAAGCGTGGGTGTTGATGAACAGTTTCTGTAGAATTCTGTCAAAGGTTAAGAGCTAGTTATTTTTAAGAATGACATGAATCTACCAGAGACAGTGATTGCTTAAATGACCATTGTAATTACCAATTACTTCTTGAAGCAGAGAATATATTCACGGCATGCAGTCCTCTAAATACAGACAGGCATTAGCCCATTTACGAACTAATGCACATAATTTAGCTCCTGAAAAGGGCAGATGGGAACACAATGAAAGATATAATAGATACTGCCTAATATCATTCCCTAAGAATATTGGATTCATCAAAGATGAATATTACTTTATGTCACGTTGTTTTTTATAAACCAGTCAAAATATATTTCGTCTCATTTTTTTGCACTCCGTATCGGAGGTGGCCTGGAGCTGATGAGTTGCTCGATGGTCATTTTCCAGTAATGACTAGTTAGGGAAGGATGACCAGTTGTGCTCAAAAATAGAATTTTTTTTAATACCTTTTTTTCACAATTATTCCTATGATTCATGGCTATCTTCTAAGCCATGTGTATCAGAAAGACAAATTAGATTGTCAGCTCATGTACATACGTTAATCAAATGAAGGTGGAACACAGAGGTAAAAGACATCTGTTTTTTAAAGTGAATCTTGCCCAGACCATCCTGAAGACTTCTTCTTCCAGCCATGACTTGTACTTGCAGAGATTATAGCTCAGACACATTGGACTTTTCGCATTTTCAACCTGTTCCCAACCTTTACAAACTCTCCGGCTGCTCCCCTTAATTCTGTGCCTGCTGCTTTTCCTGCTTTGTTGAGCAGTACACTAAATATTGTACTTTAGAAATGTTGGTGCCTCCTTTGTGCCCCAGTAGACAGTAACAATGGCTCAAGAGTGCACTTTTTGAATGGTTTACTTATTTCAAGACTTTCCTTACCCAAGTGCCTCCTTATAAAGTAATAAAGCTATAAGTAATCTCTTATGAAATATTACTGCCCCGAGTATACCCTTATAAAATTCTAATGCCACGAGTTCCCATTTTAAAGTAATAATGCCACTTCACAGGCCTTGTGAAAGGTACTAATGCCCCATAAATGCTTTCTTAACAAGGAATAATGTCTAGGACATCTTAAAAGTATTGTTGTCCTGTCTGCCCCGTGAAAAGTAATAATGCCCCAAGTGCCCCTAAACACGTAATGATGCCCACTAGTTGGCCCGAAAAAAGTAATAATGACACCTAAAGGTACCTTCACACTGAACAACTTAACAACGATATCGCTAGCGATCCGTGACGTTGCAGCGTCCTGGATAGCGATATCGTTGTGTTTGACACGCAGCAGCGATCAGGATCCTGCTGTGACATCGTTGGTCGGAGCTAGAAGGCCAGCACCTTATTTCGTCGCTGGATCTCCCGCAGACATCGCTGAATCGGTGTGTGTGACGCCGATTCAGCGATGTCTTCACTGGTAACCAGGGTAAACATCGGGTTACTAAGCGCAGGGCCGCGCTTAGTAACCCGATGTTTACCCTGGTTACCAGTGTAAATGTAAAAAACCAAACACTACATACTTACATTCCGATGTCTGTCGCGTCCCCCGGCGTTCTGCTTCCCTGCACTGTGTCAGCGCCGGCTGGCCGTAAAGCAGGGCCCAGCGGTGACGTCACCGCTCTGCTTTACGGCCGGCGCTTACAGTGCAGGGAAGCAGAACGCCGGGGGACACGACAGACATCGGAATGTAAGTATGTAGTGTTTGTTTTTTTACATTTACACTGGTAACCAGGGTAAACATCGGGTTATTAAGCGCGGCCCTGCGCTTAGTAACATGATGTTTACCCTGGTTACCCGGGGACTTCGGCATCGTTGGTCGCTGGAGAGCTGTCTGTGTGACAGCTCTCCAGCGACCACACAGCGACGCTGCAGCGATCGGCATCGTTGTCTAGATCGCTGCAGCGTCACCAAATGTGACGGTACCTTTAGTGACCCCTAAATATAATAATGCCTCTTGACTGCCTGTTTAAAAGTAATGCCCTAGGTAAAAAAATGTAATCCTGAATGAATTCATCCGCCAATTCTTCTCCTTCTCGTTCGCCAAGGTTTCTCCTCATCCACCAAGCCTTCTCCTTCTTGTCCGCCAAGCCTTCTCCTTCTTGTCCGACAAGCCTTCTCCTCATCCGACAAGCCTTTTTCTACTTGTTCGACAAGCCTTCTCCTTCTTGTCCGACAAGCCTTCTCCTTCTCGTCCAACAAGCCTTCTCCTTCTCGTCCGACAAGCCTCCTTCTTGCCCGACAAGCCTTCTCCTTCTCGTCTAACAAGCCTTCTCCTTCTCGTCCGATGAGCCTTCTCCTTCTCGTCCGACAAGCCTCCTTCTCATCCGACAAGCCTTCTCTTTCTTGTCGAACAAGCCTTCGCCTTCTCGTCCGACGAGCCTTCTCCTTCTCGTACGAAGAGCCTTCTCCTTCTCGTACGAAGAGCCTTCTCCTTCTCGTCCGACAAGCCTTCTCCTCATCAGACAAGCCTTCTCGTCCAAGCACAAGTGGAGCAACAAAAGTGGTGACTTAAGCTGAAGCCCTATAGTGGCCTACAGAACAGAGGATAGTCGAGCAGGGCAACCATGGCTCACTGCTCTGCCACAGGTTTTAACTGTATTGGTTGAGACAGGCTCACCTGTGCATCTGAGTGGGCCGCAGCATGGGTGTGGGCTTGGGGCAGAAATCCCCTCTGCCTCTCTCCCCTACTGTTGAGGTAGTTACTTTAGTTCTGTGACTAAAGGTGGTAAAGACATAAAACATAAGAATAGTAAATTTAAGGAGATCCCCCTTAGTTAAGGCCATAAAAATAGCACTGAATATGGTCCATATCTCCAGACCGCCCACAGATCTCCTTACCTGAACTATGAGGCTATCTAGCTCAAGTCAGGAGGCCCGCGCACGATCGCTCCATGCACCACAGTCCTGGATTACACAGATATTTTTAGGGACTGATATACTATAAATGATATATGAAATGATATACTGTAAATCAGCGGGAGGTAGAAATTCCAGTTCTTTTCGAACCACACAAGCCAAATTAAAAAGAAAAAAGTATGAGTCTCCGACAAAGAGATTTCTTTTGACTTTTATTTTTTTTTACCAATTTATATGGATTTGGTATGCAAAAAAAAAAAGTGAGGGAGATATATAAAAATTGGAGAAACTAATGGTAATAGTCCAAAATAGCTAACCGTACGCTGGCTTCCATAGTGCAACCACGGCAGCTGCGATCACATTTGTAATCAGATGTTTGCTATTCATTATAGTGATCTCTACCCATGTAGTTCTTATTTCAGAGAACCTGAGCTGCTTATACTTAGACCATCAAGGTTCTTCAATCAGAGCCAGAAAATAATTTTAGAAAACAAGGTAAAGGACGCTCTCGGTCTAAGTAAGAAACACAAGACAATTTGCATTTAAAACAAAATCTCTGAGGAAACAAGAAGCTTCTATGAGCTCCTTCAAGGTAATTGCACCATACACAATATTTGCTGGGCTGCCCGCAAGCAATGTAATATTTCTAACCTTAAAGCCATAATCTCAAATGAAGTCTGCACTTTCTTCTTGCTTATTAGGAGGCATTGCTCGAAGCTTCTGAGTCCTGTGCTAAAGATGAAGCCTTTTTACCTGCACATCAATGTTGTCTTGTGACCTCCGATAATTCTCCTTGGATGCAACCAGGCAACATTTAAGGAAAAGAGGGAACTAAAATACTGCTTCATATTATGTAGATACTATCAATCACCAATGTCCTCTGATTGTACCATATTTTTGCTTGCCATGGGACGAGTGAATAGGTTGGTGCCCCAAGCCAATCGTAGTACTGCCTGTTAGTCTTCGAAGAAGTCTGTCATTCTAATTATTCAGACTCCATAGTGGATCGCTGTTTTGGCAATATTGGTCTTTCTACCGGAATAGACATCAATACAAAATGTCCACTTGACTCGTAGTATTGGAGAAGACAGAATGGTTTATATCGTGACCAAAAAAGTGCAAGGATTTGTAAATGAAGACTTTTTTCAATTAATCATGGCTTGCCCCTCTTCTGTTTGGGGCATTATTATTATTAGGGAACATGGAGGCTACCATATGCCATTTACCAACTTGTTCGCTATTCCTCTTGATGCCCCCAAAGTGCAAATGCTCTCAATGAGAAGAGAGGAAGTAATCCGCTGCCAGATGCCTCTGATTGCTTCTTATTTCCTATGGGAAGAAAGAATCGGGCATGTTGACATCCCACAGACCTTATCCTACTTTCACCAGGAGACCCCTAAATACAGAGTTTATAGCTGTTCTGCCAAAATTGATCCAACTTTGCTTTTCTGTATGTGGACACCATAAGTCTACCCTGACTTCTGTTATATTAGCACAGTGGTAACGGAGTTGACGAAGTGCAGCACTTCACTCAACTACTGTAATAATTATAGGGGATAACTCAGGAGACTTTTTGCGTGGAACAAGACAACTACAGGACACAGTTTTATAAGTGGTAAAGTCTATATCATCACATGGTGATTCAAACAGGTGCAGAGAGAAACTCAAGTCCTCAACACTTGGTGCAAATAATAAACGCAGCTTAGCAGTCTATAGGAAACTTCAGAGGAAAATGCAATCAAGCAGAAAGTCTATGAAGCACAGTTATTCTTGAGGATACTTGACATGAATAAATCCTTGTCTTAGTCCAGGCACAGATAGATATGCTTATTAGGCAGTTCAAATCATATCTTAGCTCAACCAGGGAGGCCTGGTTAATAGTCTCAGGTTATTGCAAAGCAGAAACAGCTTACATGTCCAGCAAATGCAGATGGAAGTAAACACGAACAGCAGATGAAGGAGGATTACTGGAAACTTGTGTATGCAGCAGGAACTCAGAGCTGAGTAGCAGGATCACCACACAGGTTCACAGGAGCAGGTGTATAGCCAGGGAGTAATCAGAGGTCAGGAGCTGGATGCAAGGCAGAATACTCTAGCACAGACTGAAGGCTGGTGTGGAGTTTTATAGCAGGAAGACACAGTGCACATGAGACCAAAGACGCCATCTTGGGAAAAGGGCAGTAATGCACAAAAGGTAAAAAACGTTCAGAGTCCTGACAACTACTTTTCGAGGGTCTACTTGACCACCATAGTCTAAGATGATTAGCACTGTCATTCTTTAGCCTCACCATGGTGCTAACACCATGGTCACATGCCACGACATAACCCAACGTATCTTGATATGATATGATATTAGGGGAACAGATAGGGCAATCTGTCACAAAGACAGGGATCGTCGGACGGTGTGCTGCCTACCTGGCGCTCGAGTCCGACACATCGCTGATCGGGTGGACAGATTACTGGGAGGGGCTGGCGAGGACCCAGCGGTCATGGTGCACATTGGCACAAATGACAAAGTTAGAGGTAGGTGGAAGGTCCTTAAAGATGATTTCAGGGAATTAGGCTGCAAGCTGAAAGCAAGGACCTCCAACGCGGTATTTTCCGAAATACTGCCTGTACCACGTGCCACGCCAGAGAGGCAACGGGAGATTAGGGAGGTTAATAAGTGGCTCAAGAATTGGTGTAGGAAGGAGGGGTTTGGGTTCCTGCAGAACTGGGCCGACTTCTCAGTTGGCTACAGGCTCTACGCTAGGGATGGGCTGCACCTCAATGGGGAAGGTGCAGCTGTGCTGGGGGAGAAAATGGTTAGAAGGTTGGAGGAGTGTTTAAACTAGGGATTGGGGGGGAGGGTATTCATTTTATAGGAGGGGAAGATAGTGCAGATAGAGACCTGGGCACAAATAAGGAAGTTGGGGGTGGCGGTGGCATGGGGGGTGGGGTTAGAACAGTTAGTAATTTAAGAAAGAATAGAGGTACAGAGAGTAACATCAAGTGCATGTATACTAATGCCAGAAGCCTCGCCAACAAAATGGATGAATTAGAACTAATGTTGTTGGAGCATAATTATGACATGGTGGGGATATCTGAGACGTGGCTGGATGAGAGCCATGACTGGGCTGTTAACTTGCAGGGCTATAGCCTTTTCAGAAATGACCGTACAGATAAGCGAGGGGGTGGGGTGTGTCTGTATGTAAAATCGACCTTAAAACCCATCCTGCGTGATAATATAGGTGAATCTAATGAAAATGTAGAGTCTCTGTGGGTGGAGATAAGGGGAGGGGGAAAAAATAATAAATTACTGATAGGGGTTTGTTATAAATCTCCAAAACTAATGGAAGCAATGGAGAATATCCTCGTAAAGCAAATAGATGAAGCTGCGACTCAAGGAGAAGTCATTATTATGGGGGACTTCAACTACCCTGAAATAGATTGGGGAACAGAAACCTGCAGTTCCAGCAAAGGTAATCGGTTTTTGACAACTATGAGAGACAATTACCTTTCACAACTGGTTCAGGACCCAACAAGGAGGGGGGCACTGCTAGACCTAATATTAACCAACAGGCCAGACCGCATATCAAATATAAGGGTTGGGGGTCACTTGGGGAATAGTGATCACAAAATAATAAGTTTTCATGTAACCTTTAATAAGATGGGTAGTAGGGGGGTGACAAGGACACTAAACTTCAGGAGGGCAAATTTCCAACGGATGAGAGAGGATCTTGGTGCAATTAACTGGGACGATATCCTGAGACATAAAAATACACAAAGAAAATGGGAGACGTTTATTAGCATCCTGGATAGGACCTGTGCACAGTATATACCGTATGGGAATAAACATACTAGAAATAGGAGGAAACCAATATGGCTAAATAGAGCTGTAAGGGGCGCAATAAGGGACAAAAAGAAAGCATTTAGAGAATTAAAGGAAGTAGGTAGTGAGGAGGCATTAAATAAATACAGAAAACTGAATAAATTCTGTAAAAAGCAAATCAAGGCAGCAAAGATTGAGACAGAGAGACTCATTGCCAGAGAGAGTAAAAAATAATCCCAAAATATTCTTTAACTATATAAATAGTAAGAAACTAAAAAATGACAGTGTTGGCCCCCTTAAAAATAGTCTGGGTGAAATGGTGGATGAGGATGAGGAAAAAGCCAATATGCTAAATGACTTTTTTTCATCAGTATTTACAAAAGAAAATCCCATGGCAGACAAAATGACTAGTGATAAAAATTCCCCATTAAATGTCACCTGCTTAACCCAGCAGGAAGTACAGCGGCGTCTAAAAATAACTAAAATTGACAAATCTCCGGGCCCGGATGGGATACACCCCCGAGTACTGCAGGAACTAAGTACAGTCATTGATAGACCATTATTTTTAATCTTTAAAGACTCCATAATAACAGGGTCTGTACCACAGGACTGGCGTATAGCAAATGTGGTGCCAATATTCAAAAAAGGGGCAAAAACTGAACTCGGTAATTATAGGCCAGTAAGTTTAACCTCTACTGTGGGTAAAATCCTGGAGGGCATTCTAAGGGATGCTATGCTGGAGTATCTGAAGAGGAATAACCTCATGACCCAGTATCAGCACGGGTTTACTAGGGACCGTTCATGTCAGACTAATTTGATCAGCTTCTATGAAGAGGTAAGTTCAGGACTGGACCAAGGGAACCCAGTGGACGTAGTATATATGGACTTTTCCAAAGCTTTTGATACGGTGCCACACAAAAGGTTGTTACATAAAATGAGAGTAATGGGGATAGGGGAAAATATGTGTAAGTGGGTTGAGAGCTGGCTCAGGGATAGGAAACAAAGGGTGGTTATTAATGGAGCACACTCGGACTGGGTCGCGGTTAGCAGTGGGGTACCACAGGGGTCAGTATTGGGCCCTCTTCTTTTTAACATATTTATTAATGACCTTGTAGGGGGCATTCAGAGTAGAATTTCAATATTTGCAGATGACACTAAACTCTGCAGGGTAATCAATACAGGGGAGGACAATTTTGTATTACAGGATGATTTATGTAAACTAGAAGCTTGGGCTGATAAATGGCAAATGAGCTTTAATGGGGATAAATGTAAGGTCATGCACTTGGGTAGAAGTAATAAGATGTATAACTATGTGCTTAATTCTAAAACTCTGGGCAAAACCGTCAATGAAAAAGACCTGGGAGTATGGGTGGATGACAAACTCATATTCAGTGGCCAGTGTCAGGCAGCTGCTACAAAGGCAAATAAAATAATGGGATGTATTAAAAGAGGCATAGATGCTCATGAGGAGAACATAATTTTACCTCTATACAAGTCACTAGTTCGACCACACTTAGAATACTGTGCACAGTTCTGGTCTCCGGTGTATAAGAAAGACATAGCTGAACTGGAGCGGGTGCAGAGAAGAGCGACCAAGGTTATTAGAGGACTGAGGGGTCTGCAATACCAAGATAGGTTATTACACTTGGGGCTATTTAGTTTGGAAAAACGAAGACTAAGGGGTGATCTTATGTTAATGTATAAATATATGAGGGGACAGTACAAAGACCTTTCTGATGATCTTTTTAATCATAGACCTGAGACAGGGACAAGGGGGCATCCTCTACGTCTGGAGGAAAGAAGGTTTAAGCATAATAACAGACGCGGATTCTTTACTGTAAGAGCAGTGAGACTATGGAACTCTCTGCCGTATGATGTTGTAATGAGTGATTCATTAATTAAATTTAAGAGGGGACTGGATGCCTTTCTGGAAAAGTATAATGTTACAGGGTATATACACTAGATTCCTTGATAAGGCGTTGATCCAGGGAACTAGTCTGATTGCCGTATGTGGAGTCGGGAAGGAATTTTTTTCCCCATGGTGGAGTTACTCTTTGCCACATGGGGTTTTTTTGCCTTCCCCTGGATCAACATGTTAGGGCATGTTAGGCTAGGCTATGGGTTGAACTAGATGGACTTACAGTCTTCTTTCAACCTTAATAACTATGTAATTAAATCCAAACTAGGAGACCAAATCTCCATCCACCTCCAGCCGTAAATTGGTTGCCACAAACTAACAAATATATATTCTATCAAGCTGTATTTGAAATTTCCAACAATTTTTGCATACTCTGAAGAATCTGCTCCTATATTGCTCCGCTAGTGTTACTTCTTGGGTACAGAGCCAATTTGAGCATATGAACTCTTAGATCAAATGTGTTCAATTCTACTTTTTGACAGAAAAAATATTTAATTGATGTGTTCCCAGCTTTTCTCATTTCTGTGTTCCAACACTAATTCTAATTTTGGAAGGTCTCAAAAATACACCTACAGATCCTTAATGAAGTCTGCATGTTATTATATGGAGAAAATAGCATAGCTATTAATTGTTGCTCAAGTTAAAGTGAATCATTGCTAATGCAGAATAGACGCAGCTATTTTGTAGATTGGTATCAACACCAGTTACCCTGATCACAAATCATCTGGCACCATTGGCGCAATGTTTCTATAAATGTTCATAAAGTTAGCAATTGTTATATTCTTGGTTTATTGACCAATAGTTGATTCCATGACACAGTGGCATTTGGCTTCAGTAGTTTACCGATCATAGATTTCTGATTCTTTAGATGGTCTCCAGTTGATTTCATGAGGAACACTCTTGGAAAACTCAAATGACTATCCACTCACTTGAAACAATTGAGGTTTGGCATCTGGTGTGCCTCGATGGTATGTCCTACACATTTTCACGAAAACACTATTGACCTATGGTGTTGAGTAATTGGTTTATCTAGCCATGTTCTACTTTATAGGTGGCACTGAAGGAGGGCAACACTTTATGCATTCAGCTATGTTCCTTTAGGAATTAAAGCTATAGTGTAGGAAATATCTTTGCATGAAGACCTAAGTAGTTGATTTCTTCCACCATCAAAATGGCTCTTTGTAGTTGATCTCCAGGTGAGTTAATAACTTTTTATAATTACATTTTCCTTTTGGATTTATTTCATGGTAAGGAAAGCTTCTTGGATAGCTTACTGTATATGACTAATTGCCTACTTCATGATAGTGTGAGATGGCATCTGGTGCTTCTCTGAGGTATTTCTTTATTTTACTCACTTATATAGCACAAATAATTCCACAGTGCTTTACAGACATTATCACTGTCCCCATTGGAGCTCACAATCTAGATGTAATACTATTGTAGGAACTCAAGGATTCTGATAGCATGGGGCAATGAACAGACAGAGACGGGTTTCTTTAGTGCAAATAGTGTATTTGTACAACAGCAATAACACCCAAAACAATATACTGATAACCCACAGTGTCCTAGAATGAAACGAGTCCTTGAAATATATACAGTAAATCGGCGGAGTTCTTAAGGCAGAGTCCTCAGCAAGGTGAGTGTGACGGGTGACGTGGTGCAGATCCAAACACTGTCGGCACAGAAAGAGTCAAATCCAGGTATGAAGTAAACACAGGGAAGTCCAGAACAAGTCCACAAGTTCATCCCAGGTGTGGCATGAACACGAGTAAGTCCAGAAACTAGTTCTCAAGTTGATCCCAAATGTGGCATAAACACGGGTAAGTTCAGAAACAGGTTCACATTAAAGTATTATACTGGTGTTGTTTCCAACAGCTCCCACTGGGGGGAGTAAATGAAGGATTAAGTAGCAACACACAGTCCCGAAACAAGTCCTGAAACAAAGTTCCAAAAACACAGTTCTTACCAGAAGGAGTGAACCGAGGGTTAAGTTCCAAGTCAGCAGACTAATGATAACCTAGAGAGTGTAGCTTACAAATGCAGGAAATGTCCAGAGGTAGAGACACACTCAGAACCAACAGCTGAGCTGAAGGAGAACAGAATCAGAATACTCCAGCAAAGAGGCTGACACCTGACCCGGGTTTTAAACAAACGAACAGGAAGTAGGGCAGACAAAAACAGCAAACTCCATCTTAGCAAAGGGCAAAATCATTCACAAGGTGACTTAGAAAACCCGGAATACTGACACTAGATTTCCTATCAGTATGTCTTTTTAGTGTGGAAAGAAACCGGAGAACCCGGAGGAAAACCCACATAAGTTCGGGCAGAACATACACACTCCTTGCAGATGTTATCCTCAGCGGGATATGAATCCAGGACCCAAGTGCTGCAAGGCTGCCATGCTAAGCACTGGGCCGCCGTGCTGCCCCTTTGTATCTTCTACATATTGAATGATAGAATCCCAGTGGGAACAGGAACACCTCAACGTTACTCAATGGTTTTAAGTGACTGACTCATCCAGCCAAGTGCTACTTTACCGATGTGACTAGCTTCTATCTTCAATTATATTCTCATACCCCTGTGGTGCAATCGTTGTCTTGAAAATTGCGTTGATTCCTACCAACATCAAAGAACAACTCCGACTACTTGAGCTACAGTTGATTTTGCAAGGAAAAGTTTTATATTAGCTTCTTACTTTGAAAGTTATTTCTTGGTAAGGAAAGTTTCTTGAACAACTCAAATAACCAATCATCTACTTGAGGATATATTGGGGTGGGAATTGGTGCTACTTGGTAGTATCATATGTTTTGCATGATACAATCCAGGTGAGCATTGTCATAAATGCACAATGACTTTATGGCGTTAACTGCATGATTTATCTAGCCACGTGCTACTCTACTGATGTTAATAGCCCTGAGGGAGGGCGGCTTTAGTCTTCAATTAGGTACCTTTGACTCTTGAAGTGTAATTTCTGTCCTGATATTAACACCCAAGTAGTTGATTCCATTTCACTGGCGACGAAGGCATGACTTGCACATAGTTTGGTCTTTTCTGTGGTAACATACGGATGTGAAACCTGGACAATAAATAAACAATACAGAGGAAGAATCAAAGTCTTCGAAGTGTGGTGCTGGAGATGGATAACAAACAAATCAATTTTGGAACAGATCAAGCCAAACATGTAACTCAAAGCAACGATCACCAAGCTCCGACTTGACTACTTTAGACACATCATACGAAGAACAGTGGAGAAGACCCTGGTGGTCCTATCTAGGCTTACACAAGATCGATCTTCCTACAGAGCATTCATTCATCAAGTTGCCATGGCTCGAGATTGAGCCGAAGACCGTTTTGATGAAAAAAAATAGTTGATTACTATCATCAGAACACAGCTGTTGATTTATATTGGCTTTTTACTTTGAGAGTTATTTTTTTGGTAAAGAAAGTTTCTTGAACAACTCAAATGGCCATTCAGTCTACATGATAACGTTCAGATGATCAGTCACAAATGCCTTATTATGTTGTTAATCATGTTAATCCACTTTACGTGAGCTAGTCTCTTCAATTACGCTCCTCTAGGGTTTATCCTTGGGGTATAATTAGTACAGTATGTTTGTGGTAATCCATTAGTAGTTGATTGTTACCGCTATCATTAAAGTGTCCTAGGCAATGGCCAACTCTACATAGTAGGTCTTACAAGAAAGATAGTTTTACATTGACTCTTTCCTTTTGTGATTTATTTCATGATCAAGTTTATTGGGCAACTCATGACTTTTTGCCTCCTGGAGGACAACATTGGGTGGGAGCTGTTACCACTTCATGGTAGTATCTATCTATTGAATTATACAGTCCACATGATCATCGTCATCCGATAGTGTTGAGTGAATGATTCATTTAGCCCCTTGCCTACACAGCTGTTAATAGCCCCCCATGAGAGAGGGTAACACTTTTTTTCAATAATGGTTTACCCCTGAATGTGATTAATGTCTTGGCATTAAGACCGAAGCATTTGATGTCTCCCCATCACAAAAGTGACTTGTTTGAAGCTCGACTATGATAGTTGAACTCCAGACATTACGTTGATCTCTAGACATTTGCACACGGAGAGGTAGAATATATTTCCAATCTATTTCAATGTTTCATTTGAAATGATTTCTCCGGTTCTCTGCTTTCACCAGAAACTTTTATTCCTATGATTGTCATATTCAAAACTGAAATTGCATTAGACCATTATATTGAAGTACATAATATTGATTTATTATCATGCCATTTAAAGTACAATATTACCATAGCTAAAGAAATGTAAATACAAATTATTTATTGTATCTGTAATTTTTCTATCGCGCTTGCCAAGTATATGAAGATCATGTAAAACAGTGAATTTTAATTTATTGGACGGAAAATATACGACGGCACAGAACAATGGAACAGTTTCTGAATATTTGATGGTGTTTGTTTAGAAGCTGATTCATATTAGATAGCGTTGACCAGATTGACAAAAAAAAGCAAATGTTCCTGCCAGCCCCGAATAAGACGAGTCATATATAAAAAAATAGGAGAATATCATGTTCTAATTATTATTAACATAAAATTCTCTCTTTTGGACATTATCACACGGTACTGGGTTTGACAATAAGAGCAATTTATAAACATTCGATTGTATAAATGCTCTTTTGGGATGTTGCGCCTCAGGTTTTGCCCTTTGGGACCTGGCCCTTTTGGTTTCCAGAAGCTATGTTATAGGATTGAAGTGGTTAATCGACATTCTTCTTTGCTTGGGCGTCAATGAAGCTAGGAATATGTTTTGGGATGCAATATGGTTGTATTGTATTTTTTTAAGATACAAAAGAGTCTGTCAGCACAAAATGACTGTACAAACTAAGCACAGGCACTCGGTGCGCCCTTAGGGTGGCCAAACAGATCAGTACACCTTCTCACCTACTTGTTTTGCATCTCTCCACCCTTCTTTTCCTTGATTCATAGCTTTGGCTATACAGGAGCCAAAATGAGGAGATAAATGAAAAAGAAGCAGGTCAAAAGGTGTAGCGGACTTTTCGACCTGTGCTTGGTTTGAACAGTCATGTTGTGCTGACAGACTCCTTTTAATGATGTGTCCGGTTTTGACATCATGACTGGAAATCTCTATAGAAGTAATTGTTTCATTCGTCTTACCCCACTGATGAGTTTTCATGTCGTCAAATGTCTTTTTTTGACAATATCTCATCAAATCAAAAGGATCTTATGACGGGGTGATCGCAAGATTTTCTTGTCTTCTTGGGTTTTCAAGAGGGCTATCCATGGCTATGCTGTGCCAAAAACAGGGCAACACATTCACCTGTGATGTTCATACTCTGTAAACTCTGAACTTTCAGAAGCTGCTTCTTCATGTACTGGCTGATTGTTGGAGGGTTCCTCCCAGCGATCTCGTATTGATCACCTAACCTAAGGATAAATCATCAATGTCTTCATCCCAGACAAACTTCTTCTCATAATGCTGACCTTGAGATATTCCTGTAGTTGAACCCAGACCTTCAAGAAAAATTTCAAGTGATATTTCCAGCAAAAGTGATGAAATATTTACTTTTGGCCACCAAGTACCTTGGCATTCTCAATCCTACATCCAAGTATACATTTTCCTGGAGCACTCAAAAACTCTTAAGTCATAAAGTAAGACCACTCTTATTGTGTAGGATACGTAGAAGCATTGGGCTATGGCTGTACTCACTCCATAACCTTATTTGAGGTCACAATTTGAAGGCCATTGGTTCTAAAAGATTAGACTTTTTGAATGTTCCTCCATTACAGTTGTGACATGTGTGCCTGTCCCCTCTAAGGCCGGGGTCACACTAGCGAGTTTTACGGACGTATGAGCGCAGAAAATACGTCCAGAAAATACACATTGCACACGGCCCAATGATTCTCTATGGGGCAGCTCCTATCTGCCGTATATTACGTATCCGTATTATACGGTCTTGTACGGCCGTAGAAAATCGCAGCATGCTGCGTTTGTCAGCGTATTGCGCAAAAAATCCGCCAATGAAAGTCTATGGGGGCTAGAAAATTACGGATTACACACGGACTTGCGAGAAATACGCATCGGTGTTCTATAGAAAAGCCGGCAATTCAGTGCGGTGTACAGTAAAATCACACTGACAGAATAGAATAGGTAGAATAAATGTGTACACATAGAATAGGTATATATATTTACATACATATATATATATATATGTCAGTGAGACACATATATATATATATTTATATTTAATTCAGCGCTAGATCGCAGAAAAGCCGGTAATTCAATTGCCGGCTTTTCCTATCTCCTTCACAAACCCGACAGGATATGAGACATGGTTTACATACAGTAAACCATCTCATATCCCTTCTTTTATTACATATTCCTCTTTACTAATGTAAGAAGTGTCTCTGTGTAAAATTTGGGGGCTCTAGCTATTAATTTAAAGGGTTAAATTCCGGAACAAATTGGCGTGGGCTCCCGTGCAATTATCTCCGCTAGAGTGGGAAAGTCAGTGACTGAGGGCAGATATTAATAGCCTAGAATATTTTCTCACGCTCGAGTTCATATGAGTTCATCCAGCAGGGGGCGCATCACCGCGACTCGAGGTAACTACAGTACATTCCCCTGCATTCCATTCATTCACCAAGTTTTACAGACAGGAGCACAGCTGCATTAGCAGAGCTCCTGGGTGTAAAATGATTTAACCCCTTCAGATGGATTTACTGAGTGGGACAAAACTGACCGACGGAAGGTATGGAATATTGTTGTTTGTTTTTTTAACTTTGTTCCAGGTGACAAGGGTCTTCAGGTGGATTAAGAGTATAATAAAATATTAAATCACCATGTGTCTTTATTTCATTAAAATACTTTTTAATAATGTGTGTGTGTTTTATTAACCATTTCGTACTATTGGATTAATAATGGATAGGTGTCATAATTGACACCTCTCCATTATTAACCTGGCTTAAAGTCACCTTACAATAGCAAGGTGACATTAACCCTTCATTACCCCATATCCCACCGCTACAGGGGAGTGGGAAGAGAGAGGCTAAGTGCCAGAATAGGCGCATCTTACAGATGTGCCTTTTCTGGGGTGGCTGGGGGCAGATGTTTTTAGCCAGGGGGGTCCTATAACCATGATCCCTCTCTAGGCTATTAATATCTGCCCTCAGTTACTGGCTTTCCCACTCTGGTGGAGAAAATTGCGCGGGAGCCCATGCCATGCCAATTTTTTCCGGAATTTAACCCTTTAATTTAATAGCTAGAGCCCCCAAATTTTACACAGAGACACTTCTTACATTAGTAAAGAGGAATATGTAATAAAAGAAGGGATATGAGATGGTTTACTTTATGTAAACTGTCACATCGCTGTCGCATCCGCACTCCGCGCCCTGTCATACTTACCTGTCCTCGGCGCGTCTCTTCCTCTGCTGCGTCGTCCTCTCAGCGCACTCCGTCCCCCTCTGCTGTCCGTCCGGCGCACGCGCATGCCAGGTTCAGCTCTGCGCGTGCGCACTACTAACTTACCTGCCGGCGCTGTCTTCTTCCTCTATTTCACCCTGGAGGACTTTCACCCAGAAGTGCTACATAGTGCAGGTATATTAATCTGTTTCCGTCCACTCTTCCTTGCCTGGTGATCATTTGGTTCTTCGAATGCTCTTGGCCACACGCTTGTCTTAGTGTTCTTCTGTACCTAACCTTGCTTCGTTTTTTATTTCTTCCAGCGTCAGTTCCTGTATTTCTGCAGTTCCGTGTCTCCTCTTCACCCTGCAGTCCCGGTACCTCTGCAGCCCTGGGTCTCACTCCTTCCGCGGCTCTGCAGTTTCTGTATCCTTGCAGCTTCGTACCGCAGCCCTCTCGGGAACCTGCAGTCCCTTTTTCTCTGCAGTCCAGTGTCTCAGTCTTCCCGTGCCTCTGCGGTCTCAGTATCCCTACAGCTGTGTCTCCACCATCCAGTGTCTGCGCAGTCCCTGCATCTCTGCAGTACTGAGTTTCTGCCCTTCTCGCCACTCTGGTGTCTCCTCTGTTTCCTCTGGTTCCCCGCCTCCATTTTGTCTCCGTGTCTGTCTTGGTCCTCCAGCTTCCGTGGCGATAGTCCTTCACGGGCCTGCCCCTAACGCTCCCTGTATAGGGGGCGGTCCATCTGGTCAGCTCGTCCGTGAGGGGATCGTCGTCACAGTCCAGAGGGTCCACTAATTCATTTCTCTTGCAGAATTGTCACAGTATCACCAGGCCATGGACCCTGCTGGTGTCGCCGCCACTCAAAAATAATTACTTTTTTTGCGGGAGAATCAGACCAGAATCATGTCCTTCCTAAAGAACATGGAGTCCCATCTCGTGGCTTTACAGTCTACAGACCCTGGTAATGCCTCTCAGTTGGCGGCTCTTCAGCAGGAGCTTGGCCAACAACGGGACACTCTGTCCCATATTTTGAACTACATGGCCTCTATTGATAATCGGCTTCTCTCCCTCCAGACTGCCGCTTCCGCTCCTGTCCAGGCTCCTGCTCCGCAGTCCTCGTTCATCTTGCCAGCCCTCCCCGATATGCTGGGGATCCTAAATTTTGTCGCGGGTTTCTCAATCAGTGCTAATTACACTTCGAATTGTCCCCGCTATTATACCCTACCGACCGAGCTAAGGTAGCTTTTGTGGTCTCCCATTTGGAGGGCAAGGCTTTGGCCTGGGTGAACCCCCTCTGGGAGCGAGATGATCCAGTGGTTACTCAACTTGCACTCTTTTTAGATACTTTTCGCAAGGTGTTTGATGAACACCGGTCGTCTGGTTTCGACTACTGAGTCTCTCTTCAACCTTCATCAGGGCACTCTTTCCATAGCTCAGTATGAAAAAATCCAAATATAATGCCACCAATCAAATTAAATATATTCTTAGCAAGGTGAGACTGTAGTTAAATAATAAAATATAACTTTTAATAAATATTCTTAAAAAAGCCAACAGGCTCATAAAACAACATGGACCACAACATACATATACATATACTGGCTGCTATACCCAATGAGCTATACAAAGACGCTCCAAAAAACAACACGGTGGGACAATACTACCACCTTATTCTTAAAGACTAGACAATGTGCAAAAGGTATCTCCTCTCATATACCCCCTATATAGTACATGTCATCACAAAATTATTAATAAAGACTGACAATGTGCAAAAGGTATTTTCTCTCCTATACCCTCTATATGGTACATGTCATCATAAGATAATTCAAATCAAGGGGAGTATTCATTAATTGCTATTAATAATCAGAACAATCTCACCCAAGATGAACGTTGCTTCACAGAATATAGTAGTCCGGAAATCCATGTATGTAAGGTGGCACTCTGCGTGCCCGTTCCAAACCTCACTCGTGTGGATCCCGCCAAATATTTATTCTTCCCTCATTCCAAGTTGGGAGAAATAGCAATTAATGAATACTCCCCTTGATTTGAATTATCTTATGATGACATGTACCATATAGAGGGTATAGGAGAGAAAATACCTTTTGCACATTGTCAGTCTTTATTAATAATTTTGTGATGACATGTACTATATAGGGGGTATATGAGAGGAGATACCTTTTGCACATTGTCTAGTCTTTAAGAATAAGGTGGTAGTATTGTCCCACCGTGTTGTTTTTTGGAGCGTCTTTGTATAGCTCATTGGGTATAGCAGCCAGTATATGTATATGTATGTTGTGGTCCATGTTGTTTTATGAGCCTGTTGGCTTTTTTAAGAATATTTATTAAAAGTTATATTTTATTATTTAACTACAGTCTCACCTTGCTAAGAATACATAGCTCAGTATGCCATCCGTTTTCGGACCCTGTCCTCTGATTTAGGTTGGAACAATGAGGCTTTGGTAGAAGCGTTCTGGCGAGGTTTGTCTTCCCGGATAAAGGATGAACTGGCGGGGCGTGACACACCCACTTCTCTGGACGATCTTATTTTTTTGGCAACTCGCATAGATTTGCGCTTTCAGGAGCGTTCTCGTGAAGTTGCCAGTTAAAGGAGACAACTTCGTTTGTCCTCAGTTACACGAGGTGCTTCTTTCTCCCAAACCACTTCAGTTTCTTCCTCTTCTTCTCCTGAGCCTATGCAGGTAGATTGCCTCAAGCCCGCTGAAGAGCGTCGTAAGGAGAGACTCGCACAGGGACTATGCTTTTATTGTGGCAGGGCTTCTCATCTTCTGCGTTCCTGTCCCCAGAAGCCGGGAAATGCCTCCGCCTAGGACAGGTAAGAGAGGCCTCCGTAGGTAGCTATGATTCTTCTCCACCTCTGATTCTGTCAGTCCTACAGCACTTAGGTTCCAGTCCTTTTTCTTTGGAGGCTTATGTAGATTCTGGTGCCGCTGGGAACTTTGTTCAACTTGAGCTTGTAGAAAGACTTGGGATTCCTCTCAGATCCTTGGAGGTTCCTAGGCAAATAGCTTCTGTTGATGGTCAGCCTTTGCAGGAGACCGTTAGCTTGGTCACCGAGGAGGTTGAGATTCAAATAGGAGCTTTACATCGTGAGAAGTTGGCTTTTTATGTTCTGCCATCCCTATCTCATGCGTTCCTCTTGGGACTTCCCTGGCTAAGAAATCATGAACCTACTCTGAACTGGCGTACTGGGGACGTTCTTTGCTGGGGTCAATCCTGTCAGAATAGATGCCTGCTTCCGGTCAAACCTGCTAGTCTTTGTAATAATTAAAGGGGATAACTCAGGAGACTCTTTGCGTGGAACAAGACAACTACAGGACACAGTTTTATAAGTGGTAAAGTCTATATTATCACACGGTGATTCAAAGAGGTGCAGAGAGAAACTCAAGTCCACAACACTTGGTGCAAATAATAAATGCAGCTTAGCAGTCTATAGGAAACTTCAGAGGGAAATGCAATCAAGCAGAAAGTCTATGAAGCACAGTTCTTCTTGAGGAAACTTGACACAAATAAATCCTTGTCTTAGTCCAAACACAGATAGATATGCTTATGCAGCGCCCCAGAGTCCTGGTCGTTGCAGTACTGTGGCTCCGCTGCTAAGGGGGGCTATGGTACGTCTGTTGGCACTGAAGGAGTTCATCTGACCAGGTATCACAGACACCAATACATTTCACAGTCTGGCCTCCAGGGGGAGCTAAGGGCACTATTCATTAAGCCACTCCTCACAGTCTGGTAAAACTGGGGGTTAGGCAGGAAGTTAGAGAGAAAGCTGACTGGGTTGGAACCAGGCAACACCTTGTGGCAGAGGGTGTTGTAGGGGGAAGATTCAGAGGGGTCCCTGTCAGGGGTGGGATCCTGACAGAGGCCTAGCAACCAGAGAGAACGTTATGGGACCGCGCCTGCACGATATAGCGGCGGTACCCCAAGAAAGGACAAGAAGCGAGATTTATTGTGCTGAGTGAGAAACGAGATCAACGCAACAAGAAGAATACCAGTAGGAGTCGTGCTGTAAGACGAGGCAACATCCTATTGAGGCGCATAACCGGTGGCCGGAACGCCAAGGAAGTATAGAGCTCCAAGCCAAACTTCAAACCTACGGCAGGACAGCCAGTCAGAGGCGGGCTGTCTCACCCAGACCCAGGAAGACTCAGTGGGGTAACAACAGGAGTGGGGCGATGCTAGAGTCCCGGAAGAGCTCCGAGCCTCCCCGTCATACGGGTGCGTCCTAACCGTAAGATCAGGGGGACGTAGAGGGAGAACATCAGAATCGAGTTGTGAGGGAACACGAGAAACAGACACAACAGTTGTGGGTGCTATCCCGTAAGCACAGCAGGGGAGGACCACAACACACAAGCGCAGGAAGGTAGGCACAGATTTCCACCTGCAAAGGGAACTCTGGAGGTGCCATCGGACCGGCCGGACTTGCGCAGCCCGGTTAACCGTATTCCGGATTGAGGACTCAGAAGCCTTCACTAAAGAGGTAAAGAGACTGCAACCTGGTGTCCTCGTTATTGACCGTGACCGGCACTACACCGCACCATAACATCAGCACCATATCACCACCTTTTATTGTGCGCCCCTCAGCAGGGTCACGGACCGGGTCTAGCCACCGTGACAACCCCATAGCAGAGACTCAGAGGCCCGGTACCGGGTACCCCTCGGCCCTGCGGCAGTGGGGGCGCTGCAATCTTGGCGTCACGAACAGGATCTACTTAAGCCTGAAGAATCAGGTCATGTGTGCCTTGGAACTGTGATTTATTATACTTGGACTGTGACTTATTGCAAAGACTGTGCTGTGCCGCTTGCCGCCAAAATCCGCCGCCATTACAGCGCTGAGGAGAGCGCAGGAGAGGAAGAGGGGTGTGGAGTGGGTGTAGACAAGTTGAAGAGCGCGAAAGACAATGGCCGCCCAGTCTAAATATTTCTGCACCGTGAGGACGTGTCCGTCAGCAGCCGAGATCCGCCTCCTGATTCTCAATGGTGGGCGGAGACAGAGAAAACGAAACCGCCCACGAAGGAGAGAGCGGGAAAAGGATCAGGAAGCAACTCACGTGGAGGACGCCATGGCCAGCAGCTCGGAACCCGAATGTGGGGTGGAAGCAGAAGTCTCCCCCAACTACCCGAACGAGCACCGCAGCCAATTCTCCACGGGCAGCGCTGATCTCTTGCAGGCTGAGATGGGAGACTTGATCCACCAGCTCCTTCAGCTGAATGTGAAGGCCCAGGCTCCGCACCAGGTAGCGCCGGAAGGAAGTTCTCTGGCATCGGATCCTGTACCACTAACGGAGTTGCTGCTGAGGCCCTCACCGACACCGCCAGCGGAACCCGCCGCAGAGGAAGAGCCTGCATTGACCGGTGAGGCCACCGACCCCGTCCCGCTGGCAGAGGGCTTGTTAGTAGGCCCCGTTGCAGCACCCCCTCTCCCTGGGACCCATAGACTCCAGCGCCTGTTACCATGGGAGGAGAGGACGGGTATGGAGCACCTCCTGAAAGCCCCGATTCTGCCAACTACCCTGCTGTGTGAAGCCCATGCAGAGCGCACAGTATGCCGCTGGGTGAACCCAGGATCCAACCTCATGGGGTTCCCCGGGGTGAAGACACAGGAAGGGGAGATGGTACAGGCCCTGAGCTGGGAGGAATATCAGGCCCAGCTGGCACGGCAGTGGAAAGAGAAGGAAGAGGCGTACCAGGCCGGGCTGGAGGCCTACCATCAAAAAGACCTGGCGGTCAAGGACCGGGCCCGCAAGGACCCCACCTCTCACCAGGCCCCGCGCAGGCAGGGCACCATCACCACCTTCAAGCTCCGCGGAGGCTGGGGCTTCATTAAAGAGCCGGGCCTGTATGCGGAGGTGTTTGCGTCAGGTGTTTGCGCCCCTCAGCAGGGTCACGGACCGGGTCTAGCCACCGTGACAACCCCAGAGCAGAGACTCAGAGGCCCGGTACCGGGTACCCCTCGGCCCTGCGGCAGTGGGGGCGCTGCACTTATAAGGCAGTTCAAATCATATCTTAGCTCAACCAGGGAGGCCTGGTTAATAGTCTCAGGTTATTGCAGCAGCTTACATGTACAGCAAATGCAGATCAAGTAAACACGAGCAGCAGATGAAGGAGGATTACTGGAGACTTGTGTATGCAGCAGGAACTCAGAGCAGAGTAGCAGGATCACCACACAGGTTCACAGGAGCAGGTGTATAGCCAGGGAGTAATCAGAGGTCAGGAGCTGGATGCAAGGCAGAATAATCTAGCACAGACTGAAGGCTGGGGTGGACTTTTATAGCAGGAAGACAAGTGCACATGAGACCAAAGACGCCATGTTGGAAAAGGGCAGTGATGCACAAAAGGTAAAAAATGTTCAGTGTCCTGACAGTCTTCCTCCGACTGCTCCTGAACTAGCAAATCTACCCTCAGTTTATTTCTCTTTTTCGGAAAGAAGCACAGGTCCTACCACCGCACCGCCCATATGATTGTCCGGTAGATCTTGTTCCTGGTTCTACTCCTCCCAGAGGTCGTATTTATCCTCTGTCTCCCTCCGAGACTCAAGCTATATCTGAATATGTTCAAGAGAACCTTGCCAGAGGCTTTATTCAGAAGTCTTCTTCACCAACTGAAGCAGGTTTTTTCTTCGTCAAGAAGAAAGATGGTTCCCTTCGTCCATGCATTGACTACCGCGGTCTCAATAATATCACGATTAAGAACAAGTATCCTCTTCCTCTTATCCCGGAACTTTTCGATCGCTTACGAGGAGCACGAATCTTCACTAAATTAGACCTCAGAGGGGCCTATAACTTGGTTCGAATTCGCTCGGGAGACGAACGGAAGACTGCCTTTAACAACCGAGACGGTCATTATGAGTATTTGGTGATGCCTTTTGGCTTATGCAACGCTCCCACAGTCTTGCAAGAATTGGTGAATGATATTTTTCGGGATCTTCTTTACACCTGTGTTGTGGTGTATTTGGACAATATCTTCATGTTTTCTCCGGATCTGCTTTCCCATAGAAGGGATGTTCGGCAAGTTCTTCAGCGTTTGAGGGAGAATCATCTGTATGCTAAACTGGAGAAATGTACCTTTGAACAGTCGTCCCTGCCATTCCTGGGATTCATCATCTCTGATTCTGGCCTGCGTATGGATCCGGATAAAGTTTCTTCCGTAATCAACTGGCCACACCCGCTTGGAGTGAAGGCAATTCAACGTTTTCTCGGTTTTGCGAACTATTATCGGCAGTTTATCCCTCACTTTTCATCCTTATCTGCTCCCATCTCCTCTCTGACTAGAAAAGGTGCCAGTCCAGATCAGTGGCCAACACAGGCTGAAGAGGCCTTCCTGTCTCTTAAAGAAGCTTTTGCCTCCGCTCCTATACTTCAACGTCCTGAGGCAAATAGACCCTTCTTCCTAGAGGTTGATGCCTCTGCTATTGGAGCCGGAGCTGTTCTCTCTCAGAAGTCATCTTCTGGTCGCCTTATGCCTTGTGGTTTCTTCTCCAAGATCTTCTCGTCCTCTGAAAGAAATTATTCCATTGGTGACAGAGAACTTTCGGCCATCAAATTGGCTCTGGAGGAGTGGAGATGTAACAACTCTGCTGGCATCACGGCATGGCCTCTCATCTCTCACACTATCTTACCCACTGCTCCAGGTCATGATGTGGTTTCTGTTTCATGCCAGCTCCATGTTCTGTGTCTCTGCTCTCTGCGTGCTTCATGGCTGTGTATAGGGGGGCGGCGCCTGAAATCTCTGGTTCTTATAGGAATCAGGTGCATCTGTCTATTCTGTTCCTGACCAATTACCAAGAGGCCTCCAGTATATAGTGCAGCTCCACCCAGTGGTCTGGGCATGTGCAATGTGTTAGCTCAGTTTGTGTTTAGCTGCTGAGTTTGCCAGGCCTTGCTCTGAGTTAAGGTACCTTCACACTAACCGACTTTGCAGCGATAACGACAGCGATCCGTGACGTTGCAGCGTCCTGGATAGCGATATCGTTGTGTTTGACACGCAGCAGCGATCTGGATCCCGCTGTGATATCGCTGGTCGTTGCTGAAAGTTCAGAACTTTATTTGGTCGTCAGATTGGCGTGTATCGTTGTGTTTGACAGCAAAAGCAACGATGCCAGCGATGTTTTACAATGGTAGCCAGGGTAAATATCGGGTTACTAAGCGCAGGGCCGCGCTTAGTAACCCGATATTTACCCTGGTTACCATTGTAAAAGTAAAAAAAAACCAGTACATACTCACCCTCTGATGTCTGTCACGTCCCCCGGCGCCCTCGCTGCTGCTCAGGGATTCCTGCACTGAATGTGTCAGTGCCGGCCGGAAAGCAAAGTACAGCGGTGATGTCACCGCTGTGCCCTGCTACTGCCGGCGCTTACACAGTGCAGGGAAGCGGACACCGGGGGACGCGAATGTAAGTATGTAGTGTTTGTTTTTTTACATTTACACTGGTAACCAGGGTAAACATCGGGTTACTAAGCGCGGCCCTGCGCTTAGCAACCCGATGTTTACCCTGGTTACCTGGGGACTTCCGCATCGTTGGTCGCTGGAGAGCTGTCTGTGTGACAGCTCTCCAGCGACCACACAGCGACGCTGCAGCGATCGGCATCATTGTCGATATCGCTGCAGCGTCGCTTAGTGTGAAGGTACCTTTACTCCCTCTCTGGAGGCTTTTGTGCTATTGCCTTGATCTTGTTTTCCGCCCTCCAGGAGGCAGAATATCCTGGTCCCTGTGTCCTTGTCCTTGTTTCTTGTCTTGTTCCATTTCCTTGTCTGAACTTAGTCTTATCTTGATCTCCTTGTCTGTGGCTTCCTTCCCTGCTGTGTCTTTCCTTGTGTTCTCAGTTTGCTTACACTCTTGCGGCTCTGCCTGCTCTGCACCTTTGTGGCTTTACCTCTGCTCCTTTCTACTGTGCTTAGCTTCTGTAGCAGCCGTAATCCCTTGCAGCAGCTCCTCTCCACATTCCTTGTGGCTCCGCTCTGCTTTGCTGCAGAAACCTCTCGCTGCAGCTCCTCTCCGTATTCCTTGCGGTTCTGCTCTGCTTAGCTTTAGTTTCTACACTTTCTCTTGCTGCTCAACCATTCCTATCTGCAGCCTTGCGGTTCTCTTCCTGTGTGAACAGGTCCCAACCTGTTCCTTCATTCTCCTTTCCTTCTGGCTTGTTTCCGTACCTACATCTCCTGTGTGAACAGGTCCCAACCTGTTCCTTCATACCTCATTCCTTTCTGCTTGTTTCCTTTCCTGCACCTCTTGTGTGAACAGGTCCCTACCTGTTCCTCCATACTACATATCCATACCTGCACCTCCAGTGTCCCTACCTGTTCCTTCATAAACCACATCAACCAGTCCTGTGTTCTCTGCCATGCCTTCCAATCCAGTGTTCCTGCCAGTCCTGCCGTTCCTGTCATGCCTTCCAGTCCTGTGTTCTTGCCATCCTAGCCAGTCCTGTTTTACCTGCCGTTCCTTCCAGTCCTGTGTTCCTGCCAGCCCTGTGTCCTCTGCCATGTCTCTGCCAGCCCTGTGTTCTCTGCCGTGTCTCTGCTAGCCCTGTGTTCTCTGCCATGTTTCTGCCAGCCCTGTGTTCTCTGCCGTGTCTCTGCCAGCTCTGTGTCTCAGCCGTGCCAGCCTACGCGTCTGAGTTTCAGCCGTGCTCTTCTGCCAGTCCTGCCTGATGCCCGCACCAATCCTGGTGTTCCTGTCTCCCAAGTGGGATCAGCAGCCACAGCCAGACACCACCCTGGAGTAGCACCTGGCAGCTGCCTGCTGCACAAGCCTGACCTCACCATCAGAGGCTCCAGTGAAAACCCAGGCAGCTGTCATAGTCACGCCCCTTCCAGGGTAGTCTGGTTTGTGGCACAGTGGGGCCACAAACCCCCCGAGCTAACGCCCACCAGTCAGGGTGTGAGCGTGACAGGAGATATCTGTTGGAGGGAGCTTTACATCCATTTGTAATCTATTGGGATCATAAGAATTTGTCATATATTCGCTCTGCATACCGACTAAATCCTCGGCAGGCTAGGTGGGCCCTGTTCTTCGCCCGATTTGATCTTGAGCTCCGTTTTCTGCCAGGAGACAAGAACTTCAAGGCCGACGCTCTATCCAGATCCTTCTTGTCGGTGGATTCTGAGGACGAGTCAACGCACATCATTGATCCAACAAGAGTAATCACGGTTGCTCCGGTCTCCTTAACCTCATTACCTCCGGGTAAGACTTTTGTTTCTGAAGAGAACAGGAGACGCATTCTACTCTGGGGACATGCCTCCAAGGTGGCTAGTCATGATGGTTTCAAGAAGACTCTCAATCTCATAGCTCATTACTATTGGTGGTCTACCCTTTCAAAAGACGTCCGAGCTTTTATTGTCTCCTGTCCATCCTGTGCTTAGAACAAGGTTCCTAGGCAGTTACCATCCGGGCTTCTGCATCCTCTTCCTGTGCCTACTACTCCATGGCAACATATTGCAGTGGATTTTATCACCGACCTGCCTCGTTCTTCTGGTTGCACCATCATCCTTGTGGTCGTGGACCGTTTTTCTAAAATGGCCCATTTCATTGCTCTTCCTGTTTACCTTCGGCTCCTGAATTGGCGAGGATTTTTGTCCACCATATTTTTCGTATTCATGGTCTGCCTCAGCATATTGTTTCCGATCGAGGAGTCCAGTTCACCGCTCGATTCTGGAGATCTCTCTGCAAATCGATGAACATCTCGCTAGACTTTTCTTCAGCCTACCATCCGCAGACCAACGGCCAAGTGGAGCGTACCAATCAGATTTTGGTGACTTATCTCCATCATTTCTCCAATGCCCATCAGAATGTTTTGTCTGATTTACTACCGCAGGCCGAATTTGCTTATAATAACCATACCAGCGAAGCTTCTACCAAATATCCATTTTTTATCGTCTATGGACAACATCCTGGCCTTCCTCTACCAGTTCCTCCTGTCTCTACTGTACCAGCAGTAGATCTTCTGTCCAGAGAATTCTCCAGGGTCTGGCAGGAGACCAAGTCTGCCCTCGAACTAGCTCAGTTTCAGGTGAAGAGGCACGCCGACAAAAAACGCCTCGATTCCCCTGTATTCCAACCTGGGGACAAAGTCTGGCTTTCTTCTAGGTTTATTCACCTCAAAATCCCTTCGCATAAGCTGGGTCCCCACTACATCGGTCCTTTTGAGGTTCTGGCTCGTATTAATGATGTTTCTTACAAGCTTAAATTACCTGCCTCCCTGCAAATTCCCAATTCCTTTCATGTGTCTCTTCTTAAAGCAGTAGTTTTTAATCAGTTTCATGCCTCAACCGTTTCTTCCCCTCCGCCTGTTTCTGCGGACGATGTTTTTGAGGTTAAGGACATTTTGGCCATGAAGAAACTTAGAGGTAGAACTTTGTTTTTGGTCGACTGGAAGGGTTTTGGTCCTGAGGAGAGGTCCTGGGAGCCCAGAGAGAACATTCAGGCTCTGCGCATTTTAGCTAGGTTTCTTTCCAGTTTAAGGAGTAAGGGGAGATGTAAAGACGGGGGTACTGTCACGTCACTGTCGCGTCCGCACTCCGCACCCTGTCATACTTACCTGTCCTCGGCGTGTCTCTTCCTCTGCTGCGTCTTCCTCTCAGCACACGCCGCCGCCCTCTGCTTTCCGTCCGACGCACGCGCATGCCAGGTTCAGCTCTGCGCGTGCGCACTACTAACTTACCTGCCGGCGCTGTCTTCTTCCTCTCTTTCACCCTGGAGGACTGTCACCCGGAAGTGCTGCATAGTGCAGGTATACTAATCTGTTTCCGTCCACTCTTCCTTGCCTGGTGATCATTTGGTTCTTCGAATGCTCTTGGCCACACGCTTGTCTTAGTGTTCTTCTGTACCTAACCTTGCTTCGTTTTTTATTTCTTCCACCGTCAGTTCCTGTATTTCTGCAGTCCCGTGTCTCCTCTTCACCCTGCAGTCCCGGTACCTCTGCAGCCCTGTGTCTCACTCCTTCCGCAGCTCTGCAGTTTCTGTATCCTTGCAGTTTCGTACCGCAGCCCTCTTGGGACCCTGCAGTCCCTTTTTTGCTCTGCAGTCCAGTGTCTCAGTCTTCCCGTGCCTCTGCGGTCTCAGTATCCTTACAGCTCTGTGTCTCTACCATCCAGTGTCTCCGCAGTCCCTGCATCTCTGCAGTACTGAGTCTCTGCCCTTCTCGCCACTCTGGTGTCTCCTCCGTTTCCTCTGGTTCCCCGTCTCCATTTTGTCTCCGTGTCTGTCTTGGTTCTCCAGCTTCCGTGGCGATAGTCCTTCACGGGCCTGCCCCTAAAGCTCCCTGTATAGGGGGCGGTCCATCTGGTCAGCTCATCCGTGAGGGGATCGTCGTCACGGTCCAGAGGGTCCACTAATTCATTTCTCTTGCAGAATTGTCACATAAACCATGTCTCATATCCTGTCGGGTTTGTGAAGGAGATAGGAAAAGCCGGCAATTGAATTACCAGCTTTTCTGCTATCTAGCGCTGAATTAAATATAAATATAAATAAATATATATATATATATATATATATATATATTTATGTGTGTCTCACTGACATATATATATCTATATATATATATATATATATAGACTGTATATATATTTTTAAGAATAAATGAGCTGATGGATCCATGATATGTCCATTTTGCAAGCCTGCGAGAAAAAAACGCCGTGCGGAAGCCATACGGATGCCATACGGATGTCACACGGATAAATTTGTGCTTAAAAATCGCATCCTCGCATTGAATACGGAACAGTGTTTTGGGACAATTACTGCGTATTACGGCCGTAAAAAACGGACCGTATTTCCCTACACTGAGTGTGACCCCGGCCTAATCCTGCTCTGCTCTTGGACCGAGGAATATCTTTTTTATCCTGATATATATTTTTACTGTGTTCCTGTTTTTTTTCTACTGATTTTCCCGTTCTATGACGTTAGCTTGACACTTGACTTACCACTTGCTTTAAGATTTTGGTCCCTGACAAGTTACCTTCTGGTTCTGACCCAGCTACCTGACCATCCTTCTTGTCAGCTTGCACCACCAAACGGCAGCTAAATCCATGGCCCAGCCCCGTGACCTCTACATGTCCAGATGCCTGGACTGGGTTTAAAGGGTGAAGGCCAGTGCGTTCTGTAGATAGCACCAAGTTTGTTTGTGATAGCCATTTTGGAGCTGCCAGGCGACCATGACAAGTTAAAGCTATGAATGCAGTTCACATTTGATCTTTGAAGGACCTCACAGCTTCTTTACCATTTTGGGCAGAATTCATTATGGGTAGAATTGAATGTGTCCCAACTGCTTCAATATCCTGCCCTCATCTGATACCCAAATGTGTTAACTTTTTATGATGGGAACACACTTTATCTATAGGATGGATGATGACTTGTGGATCAGTGGGGGTCTCTTACATTTGTTCTCTATGCAACACTACTCTATAGAGTACAGTTCTCAACTATCTCCAGCAATCCCATAGTGAACGATTGGAGCAGTGATTCATGCTTCACAATTACTCTATTCCAATGGGGTTTTCAAGAACTTAAATCCTGGGATCAGTGGAGGTCCTGGTCGTGGAACCCTAACTGATTAGCAAGTTATCACCATCCCCTTTATCATTTTGCATCCCTCAGTTCAACTTAATGGACTTGTCTTTTTTCCACCCTCTTAGATCAAAAGTATTGGACATCTTAGAATTCAGCATGTCCAGTCTAACATCTCCTGTCAGCAGGGGTGGGTTGGGACATCACCATATGTATATTAGATAGACGACCAGTCCCTCCAAGATTTTGTCTTCAAAAGCATCTGGTCACCCTTTACCTTTTGGTCACCTCTTTCTTCGACAGGTTGATAGAACCACATTATTTTTTTGGCTCCGACACACCAATCCACCTCCTTAATTCCACCTTCAAGCCAAACATATTAATCCTGATGCAAACTACCCACCTGCCAGTCTTATTGCCGCCACTGCAAATACATCACCTACACGTGCCCTTCGAAACGTCTTTTATTACAAGCGCTCAGCCACGGTTTTCCTCCCGTGAGCTTCAATAAACGAGCCTTTTTACCCAGCGAACTAGCGAACAGATCCGGCTCCTTTATAAATTATAAAAGGAATAATGTCACACATTGAATGTAAATATATTGAGTAGAACAAGGGCCGGTCGCTGGAACAACATTGTACAAAGTACCATTTACCGGCCTGAAATATGTGCATTTAATTTTAGTAGAGGGGGGAGAGAGGAAAAAAAAAGGGTCTCGAAAGCGGCGGCCGATTTTTAGCTTCTTACTTCCACATTAAATAATCATAGATTCTGCAAACAGCCAAATTAAACACAGTGAAATAATGGTTAATGTCGTAATACACTGACAATTTAACCTAGCCAATATTTTTATTGCCTGATACTATAAAGTCAGCCGAGCTCAACTTGCTTTTGACTGTAGGAAAATAGGTTATAGACCGTTTGGGAATGACCAATTTTTCAAATGCAGCCATAGAGTTAGACTAGAACCACTAATACGCTGCTTTTTTTCTCCACGTTATTGCTGGTATAATCTTTTGAGAATATTTTATAACGGCAATAGCCTTCTAAAAATCAGTCTTTACTGCAGTTAATGACTGGACAGCTGGAGTATTAACTGACTTTGGCCTTGCCTGTAGCTATTAACTAACAAACCAGTTGTTAGCAGGTAGCCGAGCATTTTTTTTTAAATCATTTTTCACAATTTTTTTTTTTCCTTTTCAGTTTTTTTTTTTTTTTTTTTTACATTAAAGTATCTTTAACGTTGAAGATTCAGGTTGGCTTCTTGCTCTTCCAGACGGGCAATGTGACAGAGCAGCTATCCTATAATGGTTATCTATAAATATAGCTTAATGTCCCAATCATAAAGTTTATTTGGCTGGAAGTATTTTTTAGCAGTAAGAGAGGCGACGCCAAGTGCCAAAAAATCGATGTTTTGCAATCGGTTTACTTCAAATATTTGGCAGCTCTTTTATTTCCTGCAGAATGGGTTAACTGAGAATCCGTCAGTGGGCTCGTTTTGGAGGGGAGTTTGTCTTTTTCTGAACTCTTCTGTGCTGATTTATGACTTCATCAAAGTTCGGCTCAGCTTTGGTGTGGTTACAAATCAGCTAAAAAAGACAGATAAAAGAGAGTTAAAATTCCTCTTCAGAACGAGCTCAATGACAGTTCTCAGTTAACTCATTTTGCTGCCAGTAATATGCAGGATACCCAAGAGTCTATAAAAAAACCCAAGATTTTTATTAACCTGATTGCAAAAATTAATTTTAGCCCAAAAAAGAGGCATATACATTAAAAAAAATATAATTGTCTGTATCGTCCTTTAAAGGGATTTTCTGATGACGTGGCCTTAGTGTAGGCTATCAACATCAGATCAGTGACCCACATTGATCAACTGATTAAAGATGCCATGGTACACCACTAAAATCCAAAAATTAAATAGTGTCCACAAACGGTATTGTACCGTTGTACAATTTAATGGAAGAAAGCCTGCAGTACCATTCATGGCCACTTCACAATATATGGAGCTGTGTTACTTCCCTTACCTCGTGACCCAACTGATCAGTGAGGGTGATTGATATCATTACAGAACATTTTATATTCAAGTCCCATAAAACCTTTTAGGTTGAGCCTCCACATCCCAATGCAAAATCTATAACTCTGCCCCCTTATGCTTATAAATACTGATCTGGGGTGCAGCTGCTTCCTCTTTCCCTCCTTCCCTTTAGTTAGTCCCTTGGAAAGGGTTCATATAATTATTGAAAATGTTTTGTGATGGCACAGCATTTAATCTTAATTATGCAGACGTAAATTCTGTCACCAGGAGACATACGCTATTATCTTTATGTTGACTTTTGAGTTTGTTTTTTTTTGGGTTGGTCAAGAAACACAGAATATTTTTCATATGAGCCTTTTACCTTGACTTTTGAGTTGATTTTTGTCGTAGCTTATTGTCTGCTATCTTTGCAAGACAGGGATGCAGGGTCATTGAACAATCGATGTTTGATAATATGTTGATTGACCATTGTGTGGGGCCCTGTTATGATCCCAATGGCAGAGGATCTCTGATATTCCGGCAAGATAGCAAAAATATAAATACTGCTCTAGGGAGGTGGAAACTGGGCTAACCGCATACCTGATCCTGACACAAACAACTAAAAGTAGCCGGTGAACGTGCCTACGTTGGTTCTCTAGACGTCTCGAGCCAGCCGGAGAACTGACTACCCCTAGAGGGAAAAAATAAGACCTCGCTTGCCTCCAGAGAAATTGAACCCCAAAGATATAGAAAGCCCCCAACAAATAATAACGGTGAGGCAAGAGGAAAACACAAACGTAGAGATGAACTAGATTCAGCAAAGTGAGGCCTAATAGTCTAGATAGCAGAAAATAGATAGTGGACTATGCAGTTAGCAGAAAACCCTACAAAACATCCACGCTGAACATTCAAGAACCCCCACACCGACTGACGGTGTGGAGGGAGAATATCAGCCCCCTAGAGCTTCCAGCGAGTCAAAAATCAAATGTAAAGCAAGCTGGACAAAAACACTAAATAATGCAAACGATCCAAATTGTACAAAACAGACTTAGCTTTTCTTGCATGAGGCAGACTGAAAGGAATCCGGAGGAGACCAAATAGGTCTGGATACAACGATGCCAGGCAAGAGACTGAGTCCAGAGGAGACTCAAATAGGAAACACCCGCTGCTTAACGACACAGCTGGAGCTCAGGCCTGCAACAAGACATACCTAACACAATACCGTTAGTGACCACCAGAGGGAGCCCAGAAACACAGTTCACAACAGGGCCCTGTGGCTTGTTGACTTGCAAAACAGAGGAGGAAAAACTATGCAAATTGTTTGAGTATTTAAACAATGAGAGTTAAACTCATCCCACCTCCCCCCTGAGCTGTGGATGATGACCTGAAACACAGATGTTGGTTTAAAAAAGTAATTCTATCATTCTGCAAGGTGAACCAGAGACTCTTTACAAAACCACAGCCAGGAACACTCCACATGATAGCAGCCAGGACATCATGGCTCCATCACGAGGGACACTGATTTGATATTCTACAGGATGCCAGCTTAGGGACTATGGCCCCAGCTGAAAGCATAGAAATCTGCTCCATTGACTATCACTGAACCCAGGGATAAGTTTGGGGCAACCAGGATTTGGACTGTTGTGATCCGCTTTTTGGGCTCCCCTGGTGGTGGCTGGTGGTACTGGAGACTTGTGTGTGCTTTTCTGCCTCAGCTCACCTGCTTCCATCAGTTTTGGGAGTTCCCTATTTAGCCTTGCTCTCCAGTCACTTCCTTGCCGGTCATCATTGTAACCTGAGTCATTCAGTTGCATGTTCCTGCTACTAGTCTGCTGATCAGCTAAGTGGACTCTTGTCCTTATTGTTTTGTATTTCTTGTCCAGTTTACAGTTTTGTCATTTCCTGTTACTGGAAGCTCTTGTGGACTGAAATTGCCACTCCTGTGTCATGAGTTGACACAGGAGTCTTAAAGTAATTTCAGGATGGGTTTTTGAAAGGGTTTTTCAGCTGACCGTGAAGTCCTCTTTTGTATCCTTCCTCTATCTAGTAAGTGGACCTCGCTTTGCTAAATCTACCTTCATACTGTGTATGTCTTTTCCTCTGAACTCACCGTTAATATATGTGGGGGCTACTATCATCTTGGGGGAATTTCTCTAGAGGTAAGCCAGGTCTGTTCCTTCCTCTTCCAGGCGTAGTTAGTTCTCCGGCTGGCGCGTGGCATTTAGGCAGCCGTAGGAATGCTCCCTGGCTACTGTTAGTTGTGTGGTAGATTTAGGTCACGGTCAGCTTGAGTTTCCATCACCCGAGAGCTAGTCTGTTAATTTTGTGTTTCTGATGTTCCCATGCCATTGGGGAATCATGACAGTATGACCGGCCACTGTTAAAGTAATTGGCAGAAGAAAGGAGAGTAAAAGAAGTCTGTAGATTTTTTTTTTTTTTCCCCTTTCATGTTTGCCACTTTGTTGGCTCAGTTGTATTTCTGCTCTATTTACAGCCTTGCTTTTCTCTCCTTCTAATCCTTGAATGGCTCTGATCTCTCCGGTTTAAGGATGGACCCTCAGAGTTTGGCTGCAGGTTTAAATAATCTTGCTACGAAGGTTCAGAATTTACAAGATTATGTTATACGTACTCCTATTTCTGAACCTAAGATTCCTACACCAGAGGTATTTTCCAGAGATAGATCTCGGTTTCTGAATTTCAAATGTAATTGTAAATTATTCCTTTCACTCAGACCTCATTCCTCTGGAGATCCTGTTCAGCAGGTTAAGATTGTGATTTCTTTGCTGCGAGGTGACCCTCAAAATTGGGCATTTTCATTGACACCAGGGGATCCTGCGTTGCTCAATGTGGATGCGTTTTTTCTGGCTTTAGGGTTGCTGTATGAGGAACCTAATTTGGAGATTCAAGCTGAAAAAGCTTTAATAGCCCTGTCTCAAGGGCAAGATGAAGCTGAGATATACTGCCAAAAATTTCGTAAATGGTCTGTGCTTACTCAGTGGAATGAGTGTGCCCTAGCGGCAAATTTCAGAGAGGGCCTTTCTGATGCCGTTAAGGATGTCATGGTGGGGTTTCCTACGCCCACAGGTCTGAATGAGTCCATGACAATGGCGATTCAGATTGATCGGCGTTTGCGGGAGCGCAAACCCGTGCACCATTTGGCGGTATCTTCTGAAGGGACGCCAGAGAAAATGCAATGTGACAGAATTCTGTCAAGAAGCGAGCGGCAAAATTATAGGCGCAAAAATGGCTTGTGCTTCTACTGTGGTGATTCCGCGCATGTTATATCAGCATGCTCTAAACGTACTAGGAAGGTTGACAAGTCTGTTTCTATTGGCACTTTACAGTCTAAATTTCTTCTGTCTGTAACTCTGATTTGTTCATTATCAGTTATTACCGTGGATGCCTATGTGGACTCTGGCGCCGCTCTGAGTCTCATGGATTGGTCCTTCGCCAGGCGCTGTGGGTTTGATTTGGAGCCTCTGGAAGTTCCTATACCTCTGAAGGGTATTGATTCTACACCTCTGGCTTGTAATAGACCACAGTTCTGGACGCAAGTGACTATGCGTATGACTCCAGACCATCAGGAGATGATTCGCTTCCTCGTGCTGCATAATTTACATGATGTTTTAGTGCTTGGATTACCATGGTTACAATCTCATAACCCAGTACTGGACTGGAAAACTATGTCTGTGTTAAGCTGGGGATGTCGGGGGGCTCATGGGGACATACCTTTGGTTCCTATCTCGTCATCTATTCCCTCTGAGATTCCGGCATTTTTGTCGGATTTTGGGGATATTTTTGAAGAGCCTAAAATTGGTTCTCTCCCTCCCCACAGAGAGTGTGATTGCGCCATAGATCTGATTCCAGGCAGTAAATTTCCAAAGGGTCGTTTGTTTAACCTATCTGTGCCTGAGCATGCTGCCATGCGAGAGTATGTTAAGGAGTCTCTGGAAAAGGGACATATTCGTCCTTCTTCATCACCTTTAGGAGCTGGGTTTTTCTTTGTCTCTAAAAAGGATGGCTCGCTGAGGCCTTGTATTGATTATCGACTCCTGAATAAAATTACTGTCAAATATCAGTATCCGTTGCCGCTGCTTACTGATTTGTTTGCTCGCATAAGGGGGGCTAAGTGGTTCTCCAAGATTGATCTCCGTGGGGCGTATAATTTGGTGCGAATTAAGCAAGGGGATGAGTGGAAAACCGCATTTAATACGCCTGAGGGCCACTTTGAGTATTTAGTAATGCCTTTCGGCCTTTCTAATGCACCTTCAGATTTTCAGTCCTTTATGCATGATATTTTCCGTGAATATCTGGATAAATTTATGATTGTGTATTTGGACGATATTTTGATTTTTTCTGAGGACTGGGAGTCTCATGTTCAGCAGGTCAGGAGGGTTTTTCAGGTCTTGCGGGAGAATTCTCTGTGTGTAAAGGGTTCTAAGTGTGTTTTTGGGGTTCAGAAAATTTCCTTTTTGGGGTACATTTTTTCCCCTTCTTCTGTTGAGATGGACCCTGTCAAGGTTCGGGCTATTTGTGACTGGACGCAGCCTACTTCTCTAAAGGGTCTTCAGAAGTTCTTGGGCTTTGCTAATTTTTATCGTCGATTTATAACTGGTTTTTCTGGTGTTGCTAAGCCTCTTACGGATTTGACTAAGAAGGGTGCTGATGTTGCCAATTGGTCCTCTGCCGCTGTGGAGGCCTTTCGGGAACTTAAGCGCCGCTTTTCGTCTGCCCCTGTGTTGCGCCAGCCCGATGTCTCTCTCCCCTTTCAGGTTGAGGTCGATGCTTCCGAGATCGGAGCGGGGGCGGTTTTGTCGCAGAAAAGTTCCGATTGCTCAGTGATGAGACCTTGTGCGTTCTTTTCTCGAAAATTTTCTGCCGCCGAAAGAAATTATGATGTCGGTAATCGGGAGCTTTTGGCCATGAAGTGGGCATTTGAGGAGTGGCGTCATTGGCTTGAGGGTGCTAGACATCAGGTGGTGGTTTTGACTGATCACAAGAATCTGATTTATCTTGAGTCTGCCAGGCGCCTGAATCCTAGACAGGCGCGCTGGTCGTTGTTTTTCTCTCGGTTTAATTTTGTGGTCTCATATCTACCAGGTTCTAAGAATGTGAAGGCGGATGCCCTTTCTAGGAGTTTTGAGCCTGATTCCCCTGGTGATTCGGAACGTACAGGTATCCTTAAGGATGGGGTGATATTATCCGCTATTTCCCCAGATCTGCGACGTGCTTTGCAAGAGTTTCAGGCGGATAGACCTGATCGCCGTCCACCTGGTAGACTGTTTGTTCCTGATGATTGGACCAGTAGAGTCATCTCGGAGGTTCATTCTTCTACGCTGGTGGGTCATCCTGGAATTTTTGGTACCAGGGATTTGGTGGCTAGATCCTTCTGGTGGCCATCTCTGTCTCGAGATGTGCGTGTTTTTGTGCAGTCTTGTGATGTGTGTGCTCGGGCCAAGCCTTGTTGTTCTGGGGCTAGCGGGTTGTTGTTGCCCTTGCCTATTCCGAAGAGGCCTTGGACGCACATCTCGATGGACTTTATTTCTGATCTTCCTGTCTCTCAGAGGATGTCTGTTATCTGGGTGGTGTGTGACCGTTTTTCTAAGATGGTTCATTTGGTGCCATTGCCTAAGTTGCCTTCCTCGTCTGAGTTGGTTCCTTTGTTTTTTCAAAATGTGGTTCGCTTGCATGGTATTCCTGAAAATATCGTTTCTGATAGGGGTACCCAGTTCGTTTCTAGATTTTGGCGGGCATTCTGTGCCAGGTTGGGCATTGATTTGTCTTTTTCGTCTGCCTTCCATCCTCAGACTAATGGCCAGACGGAGCGAACTAATCAAACTTTGGAGACGTATTTGAGGTGTTTTGTGTCTGCGGATCAGGATGATTGGGTTGCCTTTTTGCCGTTGGCGGAGTTTGCTCTTAATAATCAGGCTAGTTCGGCCACTTTGGTTTCCCCTTTCTTTTGCAATTCGGGGTTTCATCCCCGTTTTTCTTCTGGTCAGGTGGAGTCTTCGGATTGTCCTGGAGTAGATGCTGTGGTGGATCGGTTGTATCGGATTTGGGAACAAGTGGTGGACAATTTGAATTTGTCCCAGGAGAGGACTCAGCGGTTTGCTAACCGCCAGCGTCGGGTTGGTCCTCGCCTTCGTGTTGGGGACTTGGTGTGGTTGTCTTCCCGTTTTGTCCCAATGAGGGTTTCTTCTCCTAAATTTAAGCCTCGGTTCATCGTTCCCTATAGGATTTTGGAGATTATTAACCCTGTTTCCTTTCGTTTGGACCTTCCGGCATCTTTCGCTATCCATAATGTGTTCCATCGGTCGTTGTTGCGGAGATACGAGGTGCCGGTGGTTCCTTCTGCTGAGCCTCCTGCTCCTGTGCTGGTTGAGGGTGAATTGGAGTATGTTATAGAGAAGATCTTGGACTCCCGTATTTCCAGGCGGAGACTCCAGTATCTGGTTAAATGGAAGGGCTATGGTCAGGAAGATAATTCTTGGGTAACTGCCTCTGATGTTCATGCCTCGGATTTGGTTCGTGCCTTTCATAGGGCTCATCCAGGTCGCCCTGGCGGTTCTTGTGAGGGTTCGGTGCCCCCTCCTTAAGGGGGGGGGGTACTGTTGTGATCCGCTTTTTGGGCTCCCCTGGTGGTGGCTGGTGGTACTGGAGACTTGTGTGTGCTTTTCTGCCTCAGCTCACCTGCTTCCATCAGTTTTGGGAGTTCCCTATTTAGCCTTGCTCTCCAGTCACTTCCTTGCCGGTCATCATTGTAACCTGAGTCATTCAGTTGCATGTTCCTGCTACTAGTCTGCTGATCAGCTAAGTGGACTCTTGTCCTTATTGTTTTGTATTTCTTGTCCAGTTTACAGTTTTGTCATTTCCTGTTACTGGAAGCTCTTGTGGACTGAAATTGCCACTCCTGTGTCATGAGTTGACACAGGAGTCTTAAAGTAATTTCAGGATGGGTTTTTGAAAGGGTTTTTCAGCTGACCGTGAAGTCCTCTTTTGTATCCTTCCTCTATCTAGTAAGTGGACCTCGCTTTGCTAAATCTACCTTCATACTGTGTATGTCTTTTCCTCTGAACTCACCGTTAATATATGTGGGGGCTACTATCATCTTGGGGGAATTTCTCTAGAGGTAAGCCAGGTCTGTTCCTTCCTCTTCCAGGCGTAGTTAGTTCTCCGGCTGGCGCGTGGCATTTAGGCAGCCGTAGGAATGCTCCCTGGCTACTGTTAGTTGTGTGGTAGATTTAGGTCACGGTCAGCTTGAGTTTCCATCACCCGAGAGCTAGTCTGTTATTTTTGTGTTTCTGATGTTCCCATGCCATTGGGGAATCATGACATTGGACCCACCGGTCACCTGGCTCCATGGAGATGTTCAGAGAAGCCAGGTTGTGACCATCTGTCACCTGGCCACATTCCTCAGGTTCCTAAGCTTGTCTTTACTTCCTTTCTGTGGGTGTCACAGATAATGACAACAGATAGGACACAGCTGCAATGTCCACTGATTTCCAGCAGGGGATGATCCTGTTTTATAGATTGTGGGCTATTTTAGGGCACAATTTGCACGTATCATTCCTTCTTGTCTCTGTGATCCTAGGTGACGTTGAATTGGCATTGAGGGGGAATTAAAGGGGTGTGATCTAAAATGATAACTTGTACCAACTACAGAGCACTATGGTAAATATTCATTTGCTTGCTCTTTCCTTGGTTTCAAAGGTTGCCGACATTACAAGATTCTTTGTGAGTTTGCCTTGACCGTCAGGAGGAGAATGAAGCTACATTATGCATCACATCACGGACCTGTCACCCCCAGGTAAGGAATATTAAGGGGGTTCATAGTTGGTTACTGTTTCTTAAAATGAACTGGTTGATACAATACATTCCCTTCTTGTTCAGTGTCTGCAGAGAGTTTTCTCTGGTGAGTCACATCCCAAAATATATCGCAGAAAGGAGAGTTTTTTTTAAGCTATAAAAATTCTTAATTTATTGTTGACCTACACTCACCGGCCACTTTATTAGGTACACCTGTCCAACTTCTTGTTAACACTTAATTTCTAATCAGCCAATCACATGGCGGCAACTCAGTGCATTTAGGCATGTAGACATGGTCAAGACAATCTCCTGCAGTTCAAACCGAGCATCAGTATGGGGAAGAAAGGTGATTTGAGTGCCTTTGAACGTGGCATGGTTGTTGGTGCCAGAAGGGCTGGTCTGAGTATTTCAGAAACTGCTGATCTACTGGGATTTTCACGCACAACCATCTCTAGGGTTTACAGAGAATGGTCCGAAAAAGAAAAAAAATCCAGTGAGCGGCACTTCTGTGGGCGGAAATGCCTTGTTGATGCCAGAGGTCAGAGGAGAATGGGCAGACTGGTTCGAGCTGATAGAAAGGCAACAGTGACTCAAATCGCCACCCGTTACAACCAAGGTAGGCCTAAGAGCATCTCTGAACGCACAGTGCGTCGAACTTTGAGGCAGATGGGCTACAGCAGCAGAAGACCACACCGGGTACCACTCCTTTCAGCTAAGAACAGGAAACTGAGGCTACAATTTGTACAAGCTCATCGAAATTGGACAGTAGAAGATTGGAAAAACGTTGCTTGGTCTGATGAGTCTCGATTTCTGCTGCGACATTCGGATGGTAGGGTCAGAATTTGGCGTAAACAACATGAAAGCATGGATCCATCCTGCCTTGTATGGAGCATCTTTGGGATGTGCAGCCGACAAATCTGCGGCAACTGTGTGATGCCATCATGTCAATATGGACCAAAATCTCTGAGGAATGCTTCCAGCACCTTGTTGAATCTATGCCACGAAGAATTGAGGCAGTTCTGAAGGCAAAAGGGGGTCCAACCCGTTACTAGCATGGTGTACCTAATAAAGTGGCTGGTGAGTGTATATTATAAAAGAGACAAACGAGAGCAAAAAGATTGTCAAAACAGCCCATTGGTAACCAAGCAGGGTATGCCGACTTGCAACAATGAAGGAAAATAAGAGTGCATGAGCATATTTTGGTATACATGTAAATGACACAGTGGCCATAAATGTATATGTAGACATACAAGTATCATATTATAGGTATTTGAGAAAAAAAAGCTCCCACAGCTGCAAGCTAATCACACAGAAAAAAAGTCACCAATGTGCGTTTCGCATATTTAGTATGTTGATTCTTCAGGGGATCTGGGTCATTCTGGAATGTGTGGTATTTTCGAAGGGCAGAATACATTTTACTTTTTCTAAAAGCATGAGAAAAGTTTAGGAAAGGTTAACTAAATATGGTGAGCATGATTGAAGCTAAAAAAATAGGATTCTGCCATCACTTACTGATTGCTTGGGGTCTGACATCTAGGACTCCTGTTGAGAATAAAGGGACATCACCGCTGCATCCGATCAGTGTCTGCTGTAGCCGATTAGCCATGTGATGTCCCTTTGCTGGAAGAGGCAACTAAGAGACAGGTGGGGACACACAGGCAGTGGTGTGGAGGAGCGGTGACAGTTCAGTAGGTGAATATCTGATGATTTTGTTTTTTAATATTATGTACTGGACAACCCCTTTTTAATATTTTTCTGCAAAAAAATAAAAACATTTTGGAATTTCTACTCTGATAAAGTATCTTTCACTTCTAAGGAAAATGTCCTAGTCTGTATGTACAGTATATCACAAAAGCGAGTACACCTCTCACGTTTGTAAATATTTTATTATATCTTTTAGTTTTACAACACAAGATCTGACCCTTTGATACAATGTACAGCTCGTATAACAGTGTAAATGTGGTGCCCTCTAAATAGCTCAACACACTGTCATTAATGTCTAAACCGCTGCCAACAAAAGTGAGTACACCCCCTAAGTGAAAATGGCCAAAGTGTGAATATTTTGTGTGGCCACCATTATTTTCCAGCATTGCCTTACCTCTCTTGGGCATGGAGGTCACTAGAACATCCTAGGTGGCCACTAGAATACTCTTCCCTCCTCCATGGCGACATCACTGAGCTGTGTGACTGGCGGACTGTTATGATCCCAATGGCAGAGGATCTCTGATATTCCGGCAAGATAGCAAAATATAAATACTGCTCTAGGGAGGTGGAAACTGGGCTAACCGCATACCTGATCCTAACACAAACAACTAAAAGTAGCCGGTGAACGTGCCTACGTTGGTTCTAGACGTCTCGAGCCAGCCGGAGAACTGACTACTCCTAGAGGGAAAAAATAAGACCTCGCTTGCCTCCAGAGAAATTGAACCCCAAAGATATAGAAAGCCCCCAACAAATAATAACGGTTAGGCAGGAGGAAAACACAAACGTAGAGATGAACTAGATTCAGCAAAGTGAGGCCCAATAGTCTAAATAGCAGAAAATAGATAGTGGACTATGCGGTTAGCAGAAAACCCTACAAAACATCCACGCTGAACATTCAAGAACCCCCACACCGACTGACGGTGTGGAGGGAGAATATCAGCCCCCTAGAGCTTCCAGCGAGTCAAAAAATCAAATGTAAAGCAAGCTGGACAAAAACACTGAATAATGCAAACGATCCAAATTGTACAAAACAGACTTAGCTTTTCTTGCATGAGGCAGACTGAAAGGAATCCGGAGACCAAATAGGTCTGGATACAACGATGCCAGGCAAGAGACTGAGTCCAGAGGAGACTCAAATAGGAAACACCCGCTGCTTAACGACACAGCTGGAGCTCAGGCCTGCAACAAGACATACCTAACACAATACCGTTAGTGACCACCAGAGGGAGCCCAGAAACACAGTTCACAACAGTACCCCCCCCCTTGAGGAGGGGTCACCGAACCCTCACCAAGACCCCCAGGGCGATCAGGATGAGCAGCGTGAAAGGCATGAACCAAATCAGCCGCATGAACATCAGAGGCGACAACCCAGGAATTATCCTCCTGACCATAGCCTTTCCACTTAACTAAATACTGGAGTTTCCATCTAGAGATAAGAGAATCCAGAATCTTCTCCACCACGTACTCCAACTCGCCCTCAACCAAAACCGGGGCAGGAGGCTCAACAGCAGGAACCATAGGCACCATGTACCGCCGCAACAAGGACCTATGGAACACATTATGAATAGCAAAAGACGCTGGAAGGTCCAAGCGAAAAGACACCGGGTTAAGGAGTTCCAAAATCTTATAAGGACCGATAAAGCGAGGCTTGAACTTAGGAGAGGAGACTTTCAAAGGAACATGCCGAGAAAACAACCAAACCAAATCCCCAACACGAAGTCGGGGACCCACACCGCGGCGGCGGTTGGCAAACCGCTGGGCCTTGTCTTGTGACAATTTCAAATTGTCCACCACATGGTTCCAAATCCGCTGCAACCTATCCACCACAGAATCAACCCCAGGACAGTCAGAAGGTTCAACCTGACCCGAGGAGAAACGAGGATGAAAACCAGAGTTGCAGAAAAAGGGTGAAACCAAGGTGGCAGAACTAGCCCGATTATTAAGGGCAAACTCGGCCAGTGGCAAAAAGGTAACCCAGTCGTCCTGATCAGCAGAAACAAAACATCTCAAATAAGTCTCTAACGTCTGATTAGTTCGCTCGGTCTGGCCATTAGTCTGAGGATGAAAAGCCGACGAAAAAGACAAATCAATACCCATCTTAGCACAAAAGGATCGCCAGAATCTGGACACAAACTTGGATCCTCTGTCAGATACAATATTCTCAGGGATGCCATACAAACGAACCACATTCTGAAAGAACAAAGGAACCAAATCAGAGGAGGAAGGCAATTTAGGCAAGGGCACCAAATGGACCATTTTAGAAAAACGATCGCACACCACCCATATGACAGACATCTTCCGAGACACCGGAAGATCCGAAATGAAATCCATGGAAATGTGCGTCCAAGGCCTCTTTGGGATAGGCAAGGGCAAAAGCAACCCGCTGGCACGAGAACAGCAAGGCTTAGCCCGAGCACAAATCCCACAGGACTGCACAAAAGAACGCACATCCCGCGACAAGGAAGGCCACCAAAAGGACCTAGCCACCAAATCTCTGGTACCGAAAATCCCAGGATGTCCCGCCAACACCGAAGAATGAACCTCAGAAATAACTCTGTTGGTCCATCCATCAGGGACAAACAATCTCTCTGGTGGACAACGATCAGGCCTATCAGCCTGAAATTTTTGCAGCCCTCGTCGCAAATCTGGGGAAATGGCAGACAAAATTACTCCCTCTCTGAGAATACCAGCCGGCTCAGAGACTCCCGGAGAATCAGGCACAAAACTCCTAGAAAGTGCATCAGCCTTCACGTTCTTCGAACCAGGCAGGTACGAGACCACAAAGTCAAAACGGGAGAAAAACAACGACCAACGGGCCTGTCTAGGATTCAGGCGCTTGGCAGACTCGAGGTAAATCAGATTTTTATGATCAGTCAAGACCACCACACGATGTCTAGCTCCCTCGAGCCAATGTCGCCACTCCTCAAATGCCCACTTCATGGCCAACAACTCCCGATTACCAACATCGTAGTTCCGCTCAGCAGGCGAAAATTTCCTTGAAAAGAAGGCGCATGGCTTCATCACGGAGCCATCAGAACTTTTTTGCGACAAAACAGCCCCTGCACCAATCTCAGAAGCATCAACTTCAACCTGGAAGGGAAGAGAGACATCCGGCTGGCACAAGACTGGCGCTGAAGTAAACCGATGCTTCAGCTCCCGAAAGGCCTCCACGGCCGCAGGAGACCAATTCGCAACATCAGAACCCTTCTTGGTCATATCCGTCAAAGGTTTAACCACGCTGGAGAAATTAGCGATAAAACGACGGTAAAAATTAGCAAAGCCCAAGAACTTCTGCAGGCTCTTAACAGACGTGGGCTGAGTCCAGTCATGAATGGCACGGACCTTAACTGGGTCCATCTCCACAGTAGAAGGGGAAAAAATAAAACCCAAAAAAGAAACCTTCTGTACCCCAAAGATACATTTTGAGCCCTTCACAAATAGAGCATTCTCCCGCAAAACCTGAAACACCATCCTGACCTGGTTCACATGGGACTCCCAATCATCAGAAAAAAACAAAATATCATCCAGATAAATAATCATAAATTTATCCAGATATTTCCGGAAGATGTCATGCATGAAGGACTGAAACACAGAAGGAGCATTAGATAATCCGAAAGGCATCACCAGGTACTCAAAATGACCCTCGGGCGTATATAAATGCCGTTTTCCATTCATCTCCCTGCTTTATGCGCACAAGGTTATACGCACCACGAAGATCTATCTTGGTGAACCAACTGGATCCCTTAATCCGAGCAAACAAATCAGACAACAATGGCAAAGGATACTGAAATTTAACAGTGAAATTATTCAGAAGACGATAATCAATACAAGGTCTCAGAGACCCGTCTTTCTTGCCCACAAAAAAGAATCCTGCACCAAGAGGGGACGAGGATGGGCGAATATGTCCTTTCTCCAAAGACTCCTTTATATAACTCTGCATCGCGGAATGCTCTGGCACAGATAAATTAAAGAGTCGTCCCTTAGGAAACTTACTACCAGGAATCAAATCTATAGCACAATCACAGTCCCTATGAGGAGGAAGGGCACTGGACCTGGCCTCATTAAATACATCCTGAAAGTCTGACAAAAACTCAGGGATCTCAGAAGGAGTAGAAGAAGCAATAGACACCAATGGAGAATCGCCATGAATCCCCTGACACCCCCAACTAGACACAGTCATAGCTTTCCAATCTAAAACTGGATTATGGGCCTGTAACCATGGCAGACCCAAAACGACAACATCATGCATTTTATGCAGTACCAAAAAACGAATCACCTCCTGATGTACAGGAGTCATGCACATGGTCACCTGCGTCCAATACTGAGGTTTATTCTCTGCCAATGGCGTAGAATCAATTCCTCTAAGAGGAATAGGATTTTCCAAAGGCTCCAGGACAAAACCGCAGCGCTTGGCAAACGACAAATCCATCAGACTTAAAGCAGCACCAGAATCCACAAAAGCCACAACTGAGTAAGAAGATAATGAACAAATTAAAGTCACAGACAAAATAAACTTAGGCTGAAAAGTACCAATGGCGACAGGATTAACTTTTTTCTTTAAACGTTTAGAGCATGCTGAGATAACATGTGTTGAATCACCACAGTAGAAACACAACCCATTTTGACGTCTATGATTCTGTCGCTCGGCTCTGGTCAGAATTCTGTCACATTGCATAGAATCAGGTGACCGTTCAGACAGCACCGCCAAAGGATTATCAGATTTGCGCTCCCGCAAACGTCGATCAATTTGAATGGCTAGAGCCATTGAATCATTTAGACCTGTAGGGATAGGAAACCCCACCATCACATCTTTAATGGCTTCAGAAAGACCATTTCTGAAATTTGCAGCCAGTGCACACTCATTCCATTGAGTAAGCATGGACCATTTCCGAAATTTTTGGCAATATACCTCAGCTTCGTCCTGACCCTGAGAGATAACCAGCAACATTTTTTCAGCCTGATTTTCAAGATTAGGCTCCTCATAAAGCAAACCAAGTGCCAGAAAAAACGCATCAACATTCACCAATGCAGGATCTCCTGGCGCCAGAGAGAAAGCCCAATCTTGAGGGTCGCCGCGCAAAAAGGAAATAACAATCCTAACTTGCTGAGCTGAATCACCAGAGGAACGAGGTTTCAGAGACAGAAACAATTTGCAATTATTCCTAAAATTCAGGAACTTAGATCTATCTCCAAAAAACGGCTCAGGAATAGGTATTTTTGGTTCAGACATAGGGCTATGGATAACAAAATCCTGAATGCTTTGCACCCTAGCAGCAAGCTGATCCACACTAGAAGTCAGAGTCTGGACATTCATATCTGCAGCAGAGTTTCAGCCACTCAGAGAAAAAGGGGATGGAAGAAGCTAGGCAAACTGCAGCAAAAAAAAAACAAAAAACTCAGAACTTCTTTTTAATCCCGCTTCTGCGATGCATTAAACATTTTCTTTTGGCCTGGCATTCTGTTATGATCCCAATGGCAGAGGATCTCTGATATTCCGGCAAGATAGCAAAATATAAATACTGCTCTAGGGAGGTGGAAACTGGGCTAACCGCATACCTGATCCTAACACAAACAACTAAAAGTAGCCGGTGAACGTGCCTACGTTGGTTCTAGACGTCTCGAGCCAGCCGGAGAACTGACTACCCCTAGAGAGAAAAAATAAGACCTCGCTTGCCTCCAGAGAAATTGAACCCCAAAGATATAGAAAGCCCCCAACAAATAATAACGGTTAGGCAAGAGGAAAACACAAACGTAGAGATGAACTAGATTCAGCAAAGTGAGGCCCAATAGTCTAAATAGCAGAAAATAGATAGTGGACTATGCGGTTAGCAGAAAACCCTACAAAACATCCACGCTGAACATTCAAGAACCCCCACACCGACTGACGGTGTGGAGGGAGAATATCAGCCCCCTAGAGCTTCCAGCGAGTCAAAAAATCAAATGTAAAGCAAGCTGGACAAAAACACTGAATAATGCAAAGGATCCAAATTGTACAAAACAGACTTAGCTTTTCTTGCATGAGGCAGACTGAAAGGAATCTGGAGGAGACCAAATAGGTCTGGATACAACGATGCCAGGCAAGAGACTGAGTCCAGAGGAGACTCAAATAGGAAACACCCGCTGCTTAACGACACAGCTGGAGCTCAGGCCTGCAACAAGACATACCTAACACAATACCGTTAGTGACCACCAGAGGGAGCCCAGAAACACAGTTCACAACAGCGGACCCCACACTACTTCATCCTCTGCAGCAATGCTGGTCTTAGCCCATGCTGCAGCTCAGTGTCGGGGTGTTGGCAATCTTCGTATAGCCTTGGCCATTTTTATGTAGAGCAACAAGTCTTTCTTTCAGATCCTCAGAGAGTTCTTTGCCATGTTGAACTTCGAGTGAGAGCGATAACTCCAAATTTACCACACTTGCTCCCCATTGACACGTGAGTCCTTGTAACACTAATGAGCACATGACACCCGGGAGGGGAAATTGCTAATTGGGCAAAATTAGTCCATTTTCACTTAGAGGTGTCCCACTGGTTTAGACATTAATGGCTGTGTGTTGAGTTATTTAGAGGGCACCAAATTTACTGACTACCTCACATTGTGTCAAAGTGTGAGATCTTCAGTGTTGTCCCATGTAAGGATATAATAAGCTATTTACAAAATGTAATGGGTGTACTCACTTCTGTGATATACTGTAAGCACACCCGATCAGGTGCCTATAAAGTGTTTGGGTCGGTGGCCACCTATGTGATGCTTGAGGGCTAATTTCAGGGACAGCAGTCAATAATGAAACCTAATAAACCATCTCCAAAAGAGCAGATTCTCGAAACTCTGGAATGGAGGCTTAGTTGGCGTTAACTGCCATTCAAACTCATTCCAGGAGCTTTAGTGAATCCCCCACTGTGCCGGCTGCCAACATACCTCTGAAGTCGTGTTGTTATGCGTCTCAAATCAGACACATCCCAGTTCAGTTGATAAAAGTTTTAATACGCGCTTGTTTAGAATGAAATGTAGTCATTATTTACGAGAAGGAGCAGAATCTGACCGGATGACGGCTCCGACTTATGACAGGATCTTCCTTCGGTTGTCTTGTCTTGGCTTTAATATTTATATTGGGAACATTAGAAAAAAAGTGACAAAATGCAGAATATATGAAGATGTCGGCCCTCTGCTCCCTCTTATCATAAAATAGACCCGGGCGGAGCACTGCCATCTGCAGAATCTGAGCTGAAATCCACAATATCATGCTCTGTACACGCATATGACTCGAATAGCCACTGGATAGGGATATACACCCATACACATCAAATTAAAGTCCAACGAACCTGCTGATGTCAGAGGGATCAGTCTCAATCTAATGTGTATGGCGGCCTCCCAACCTTGCCAACATTGTGGCTGAAGCTCATAAATAGTGATGAGCGGAGCGTATTATCCGAGCACACTCGGGTGATAAACGAGTGACTTCGGCGTTCTCAAAAACTATGTTCGAGTCCCCGCACCTATATGTCTTGCAGCTGTTCAACAGTCGCAACAAATGCAGGGATTATATAACAAACAGGCAATCTATGCATGTGTTGCGTTTATCAAACAGCCGCGAGACATGCAACTGCGGAGACTCGAACATAGTTTTTGAACAAGATGAAGTCACTCAGTTAGCACATGAGCATGCACGGATAACACCTTATCCGCGCACGTTCGCTCATCACTACTCATAAAGGGTTAGGTAATAATACATCCGTATTAAAATGTATGTATATGCAGCGCCCCAGAGTCCTGGTCGTTGCAGTAGCATGGTTCAGCCACTAAGGGGGGCCATGCTGCGTTCGATGGCACGGAAGGAGTTCTCTGAGCAGGTATCACAGTCACCAATACATTTCACAGCTGGGCCTCCGGGGGGAGCTAAGGGTGCTATTCATTAGGCCACTCCCCACCATAGTGGGTAAACTGGGGGTCAGGCAGGAAGTTAGAGAGAACGCTGACGGGATTGAACGGAGCAACACCTGGTGGCAGAGGGTGTTGTGAAGGGAGAGACTGTAGGGTCTCTGCCAGGGGTGGGATCCTGGCAGAGGCTTGGCATGGAAAGAACGTAAAGGGACCGTGCCTGCTCAGCATAGCGGCGGTGCCCAAGGAAGGACTAAGAAGCGAGATAGATTGTGCTGAGTGAGAAACGAAATCAAGCGAAAGGAGATACCAGTGAGGGTTGTGCTGAAAGAGGCAGCACCTTACTGAGGCGCACTACCGGTGGCCGGAACGCCGAGGAGGTAAAGAGTTTCAAGCCATACCTCAGACCTACGGCAGGGCAGTTAGCTTGAGGCGGACTGTCTCACGCATCACCCAGGAAGGCAAAGGGGGGTACCAACAGGAGAGGGGCGCAGATAGAGTCCCGGAAGATCTCCGAGCCTCCCCGTCATACGGGTGCGTTCCTACCATAGTATCTGGAGGGACGAGGAAGATCATTGCGAATTAAGTTGTTGTGAGGGAACACGAGAAACAGACACAACAGTTGTGGGGTACTTTCCGTAAGCACAGCAGGGAAGGACTGCAACACATAGCGCTAGAAGGAAGGCACCGATTTCCACCTGCAAGGAGAGCTCTGGAAGTGCCATTGGACCGGCCGGACTTGCGCAGCCTGGTGAGCCGTATTCCGGACTGAGGACCCAGAGAGCTTCAGTAAAGAGGTAAAGAGACTGCAACCTGGTGTCCTCGTTATTTACCGCGACCTGCACCCCACAACTGCACCGCTACAACATCACTTATTGCACCGGACGTCCCCCACTGACAGACAGGGCCACGGACCGGGTCTAGCCACCGTGACAACCCCAGGACTGAGACCTAGAGGCCCGGCTCCGGGTACCCCTCGGCCCCGCGGCGGTGTGGGGGCGCTCCAACTTGGCGTCACGAACAGGATCTACTTAAGCCTGAAGAATCAGGTCATGTGTGCCTAGAGACTGTGATTTACTGTACTTTATTGCAAGATTGTGCTGCGCCATTGGCCGCCAGAAGTTCCCGCCAAAAGGCGCCGCCATTGTTACACCCCAGGAGAAGGAGGGTGTGTTATGGGCGGAGACTCCCAGTGTGGCGCGAGAAATGGCTACCGCCCCCTGCACTTCTGGCTGCAAAGAGATGACCTGCCCCAAAACAGAAGACAACCCCCTGAGATGCAACGGCGGGAAGCTGGCGACGGAGAAGCCCGACCTCGGAGAAATGGCGGAGTTAGGTGCATGCACTGCCAGCGACTATCAGGCGGCGATGATGAACGGCGAGTGCCTGAGCGAGGAAGAAGCGGTTCAGGCCTGCCTTTCTTCACCGGAGATGGACCGGAAGGCCGCGGACCCGACAGCAGAGCTGCGTCCACCAATCCCGACCTCGGAGTTAGAGGAGGGGGAACCACGGCCAGCGGGGCCGAATCTGAGCATCCCATTGGAGGAGCCCCGGTCCGGGCTGCAGCAGATTCCAGCGTCCTCGTTAACGGACCGGAGCGACACCGATGGAACCATATTAGGCGCAGGTATGGCCGACGTCCCTGCTCCCCTCCGCGAGCCCACTTCCATGACCCACCTCTATCGCAGTAGGGAGCGACTTATCTCGGCAGGGCTAATGGTGCTATCCCCCGATGACCTGGGGAGGATGGTGCCACCGCTGTCGACTGGAGTGGGGGAGCCTGTGGATGTGAGCTTAGATGGAGTAGTTCTTCGGTGGGACACCCCCTGGTTTAGAGCAGATGGATCCCGGGAGAACGGGTCCACTCTTGCGGTGCTTACATGGGAACAATATAGACAGTGCTTGATTCTGCAGTGGAAAGGACGGAAAGGAGCTGAGTCGATGGGCCCAACGAAAGTACAACAACCCCCCCCGGCATGGGATGACAGAGACGCGGTAAGGCGGGGCACTGTGTTGGCCTACCATGTAAAAAGGGGGTGGGGCCTCATACACGAGCCGGGACTGGATACTGATGTTTTCGTTGCGCACTGTAACGTGAGGGCTCCCTGTTGTGGCCGAAGCGGAGAACCGTTACAAAAGGGGGATCCAGTGACCTACAGCCGCCACTTGAACCCACTCGGGTGGTATGCACGAAATGTTCGGCGGTGTATGTCTGGGCCTGCGGCACCTGCAGCCCCAGATCTGGTCCCGGGAGCGCCTGAACTTGTCACTATCGCGACGGTACGCCTAGTGGCAGCCCCGGAGTTGGCCAGTCGAGTCCATCTGCATGTTCGAACCGAGGACACTGGCGCTGTAGTGGCCGGGGGCGCGGAGCCCCAGTCACCGGAAGGAGAATAAACCTCGATACCATGGAAAATGTAAATAGTTAACTGTTCATTCCTTTAACTGTTTCTGTTTGCTGCTAAACCCGTCTAGGGTTAAAGGTGACCCCTTTGTTGACCCGGGGTCACTGTTGTTTTCCTGAAGTTTATACAGTTTTAAAAAAAAAAGAGAACTGCAGAAATCATGAACTGCGCATGATTCAAACTTTCCCTTGTAAATAGTTTGCACTTTCTTAAAGGTGCTCCCTACTGGTTTTAGTCAAAATCACTTTGCGAAGAAACCGTTCCTACTGGTCCTAGTTAAAGACACTTTGTGAAGATACCGGACCGGAACTTTGCATGAGAATGGTAGGCTGAGAAGACGAGCTACCTCAGAGAGACCTGGTCCCCTCTTAAAGGGGATGTGAAGAATTGTACTTGAAAGCGATACTGTTACAGAACAGTAATGTGGTAATGATGCCTTGAAAAGAAAATGTAACTGTTTTACATGCCGAGTTATATGTGTTGAATTTGTTAAAATGTGAAATTTGAATAATGTTTTGAAGACAGAAAAGATGCAGAGAGCCCGTAGGGGTAGAAGTAGAGGTCTGCATAGTTGAAAGTAAGAGAAGTAATAATGAGGGTGAGGATAGAAGGTAAACCCTGCGTCCCCATTGAAAAGTTACTTTGTTGCTAAGGACAGAGAGTGAACCCGTAGGGGTTAGAGAGTGAGTCCTTAAAGGGGCCGAGTAGAGCTGGCTCAGAGTTCTTCAACCGAAAGGAATGTTATGTCTATACTGTGTATAGTAGCGAAAGGCAGTAGGCCCTGGCTGAACAGGGCGGTCCTGTAGAAGAAAGGAGAGGCAGTAGGTCTGGTGCCGTAGGGACAGGCGGTCCTGCAGGTTCACAAGAAGGAGAATGTAAAGTTGAAATGCCTTATAATGTGATTATAGGAAGGCCTTTGATAGACTAAGAGTGTGAGTTTCTTAAAGGCAATGTTAAGTTATTATTTCAAAAATTGCACTAAATAGAATACCCGGTTGGGTAACAGAAGTTATTTATACTCTGTAAATTATAAGGTTAATTATGTTTGTAACGTTACAAGTGTCCTCACCTCCCATAAAGGGAAGCCTACTTAAGTATACTTATTGTTATTTGCACTCAACAAAATTGTATGTCTTTTTGCTAACCTGTATTGTTGTTTTTCTTCCCAGTCCCGGAGTACTGTGTTTAACCAGGGGGGAGTGCAGCGCCCCAGAGTCCTGGTCGTTGCAGTAGCATGGTTCAGCCACTAAGGGGGGCCATGCTGCGTTCGATGGCACGGAAGGAGTTCTCTGAGCAGGTATCACAGTCACCAATACATTTCACAGCTGGGCCTCCGGGGGGAGCTAAGGGTGCTATTCATTAGGCCACTCCCCACCATAGTGGGTAAACTGGGGGTCAGGCAGGAAGTTAGAGAGAACGCTGACGGGATTGAACGGAGCAAAACCTGGTGGCAGAGGGTGTTGTGAAGGGAGAGACTGTAGGGTCTCTGCCAGGGGTGGGATCCTGGCAGAGGCTTGGCATGGAAAGAACGTAAAGGGACCGTGCCTGCTCAGCATAGCGGCGGTGCCCAAGGAAGGACTAAGAAGCGAGATAGATTGTGCTGAGTGAGAAACGAAATCAAGCGAAAGGAGATACCAGTGAGGGTTGTGCTGAAAGAGGCAGCACCTTACTGAGGCGCACTACCGGTGGCCGGAACGCCGAGGAGGTAAAGAGTTTCAAGCCATACCTCAGACCTACGGCAGGGCAGTTAGCTTGAGGCGGACTGTCTCACGCATCACCCAGGAAGGCAAAGGGGGGTACCAACAGGAGAGGGGCGCAGATAGAGTCCCGGAAGATCTCCGAGCCTCCCCGTCATACGGGTGCGTTCCTACCATAGTATCTGGAGGGACGAGGAAGATCATTGCGAATTAAGTTGTTGTGAGGGAACACGAGAAACAGACACAACAGTTGTGGGGTACTTTCCGTAAGCACAGCAGGGAAGGACTGCAACACATAGCGCTAGAAGGAAGGCACCGATTTCCACCTGCAAGGAGAGCTCTGGAAGTGCCATTGGACCGGCCGGACTTGCGCAGCCTGGTGAGCCGTATTCCGGACTGAGGACCCAGAGAGCTTCAGTAAAGAGGTAAAGAGACTGCAACCTGGTGTCCTCGTTATTTACCGCGACCTGCACCCCACAACTGCACCGCTACAACATCACTTATTGCACCGGACGTCCCCCACTGACAGACAGGGCCACGGACCGGGTCTAGCCACCGTGACAACCCCAGGACTGAGACCTAGAGGCCCGGCTCCGGGTACCCCTCGGCCCCGCGGCGGTGTGGGGGCGCTCCATATATCCTGGGTGGAGTGATGTCATCATATATGGTGATGTCACTTGTCTACAATAAAATTATCCCAGATATAAGCCTGAATCTTTTCTAATATATTTTAAAAGCCTATTAATATTAGTCTTCGTCTTTTGGGAAAAAAATTATTATTGAAAAAAAAGAATAAAAACTAATGAAAAGGTTTATTTACTCGCTTATACAGCAACATTAATTTCCACATCGTTTTACAGACACCATCATCACCGTCCACAATATAAATTCCCTATGCTCCAAAATATCCCAACCACTACAAATACAGTTCATCCTATAAAATGATCAAGTCCTTTTACAACTCTTTTGATTGCAAATAGAAATGTTACAGGGTTTTTGAAAACAGTGACAAATGAACTGATTATGTTAAAAACTGCTTTTATTGCTCTCTGAGCCAGATGTCACCTCTCTGCTCTCCAGAATCCAAGAGTGTCTATCAGCCATATCCTCCTTCTTCTCCTCTCGCTTCCTCAAGCTCATTGTGGACAAATCTGAACTCATTAACTTTCCTCCATCTTGCATACCCTCCCTACCTGATCTATCTATCAAAATAAATGAAATCATACTGTCCCCTGTCCCCAAAATCCGCTGCCTCGGAGTAACCCTCGACTCTGCCCTGTCCTTTAAACCACACATCCAAGCTCTGCCCACCTCCTGTCGCCTCCAGCTCAAAAATATTTCCAGAATCCGTCCTTTCCTCAACCTTCTCTATACCAAAATGCTTGTGCATGCCCTAATCATCTCCCGCCTCGACTACTGCAACATCCTCCTCTGTGGCCTACCTTCTAACACTCCCGCACCCCTCCAGTCTGTCCTTAACTCTGCTGCCCGACTAATTAATCTCTATCCTCGCTATACTCCTGCTTCCCCTCTTTGCAAATCCCTTCACTGGCTCCCAATTTCCCAGCGTATCCAGTTTAAACTACTAACACTGACCTACAAAGCCATCCATAACCTTTCTCCTCCATATATTTCCGAACTAATCTCTCAATATCTTCCCTCGCGTAATCTCCAGTCCTCCCAACACCTCCTTCTCTCCTCCACGCTTATTCGCTCCTCACCCAATCGCCTCCAAGATTTCTCCCGAACATCCACCATCATCTGGAATTCTGTGCCCCAACACGTCCGGTTATCCACCACATTTGGATCCTTCAAACGGAACCTGAAAACCCACCTCTTCAAAGAAGCTTATGTAGCGCCCCCACTGCCGCAGGGCCGAGGGGTACCCGGTACCGGGCCTCTGAGTCTCTGCTCTGGGGTTGTCACGGTGGCTAGACCCGGTCCGTGACCCTGCTGAGGGGCATACAATAATAGATGTGGATGGTGGTGGAGGTGCGGTGCAGTAAATAACGAAGACACCAGGTTGCAGTCTCTTTACCTCTTTACTGAAGGCTTCTGAGTCCTCAATCCGGAATACGGTTAACAGGGCTGCGCAAGTCCGGCCGGTCCGATGGCACCTCCAGAGTTCCCTTTGCAGGTGGAAATCTGTGCCTACCTTCCTGCGCTTGTGTTGTGGTCCTCCCCTGCTGTGCTTACGGGATAGTACCCCACAACTGTTGTGTCTGTTTCTCGTGTTCCCTCACAACTCGATTCTGATGTTCTCCCTCTACGTCCCCCTGATCTTACGGTTAGGATGCACCCGTATGACGGGGAGGCTCGGAGCTCTTCCGGGACTCCAGCGTCGCCCCACTCCTGTTGTTACCCCCCTGTGTCTTCCTGGGTCTGGGTGAGACAGCCCGCCTGTAACTGACTGTCCTGCCGTGGGTTTGAAGTTTGGCTTGGAGCACTATACTTCCTCGGCGTTCCGGCCACCGGTTATGCGCCTCAATAGGATGTTGCCTCGTCTTACAGCACGACTCCTACTGGTATTCTCCTTGTTGCGTTGATCTCGTTTCTCACTCAGCACAATAAATCTCGCTTCTTATCCTTTCTTGGGGTACCGCCGCTATATCGTGCAGGCGCGGTCCCGTAACGTTCTCTCTGTTCGCTAGGCCTCTGTCAGGATCCCACCCCTGACAGGGACCCCTCTGAATCTTCCCCTACAACACCCTCTGCCACAAGGTGATGTCTGGTTCCAACCCAGTCAGCTTTCTGTCTAACTTCCTGCCTAACCCCCAGTTTTACCAGACTGTGAGGAGTGGCCTAATAAATAGAACCCTTAGCTCCCCCTGGAGGCCAGACTGTGAAATGTATTGGTGTCTGTGATACCTGGTCAGATGAACTCCTTCAGTGCCATCAGACGTACCATAGCCCCCCTTAGCGGCGGAGCCACAGTACTGCAACGACCAGGACTCTGGGGCGCTGCACTTACAACCTGTAATGACCACACGGCCACCTCAACACCATCAGAGCTACTGCAACCCCCGACCTACTGTCTCCTTCTCCATAATCCTGTAGAATGTAAGCCCGCAAGGGCAGGGTCCTCTTCCCTCTGTATTAGTCTGTCATTGTTAGTTTTGTTTACTGTAAGTGATATTTGTATTTTAATGTAACTCCGTCTCATGTACAGCACCATAAAATTAATGGTGCTATATAAATAAATAATAATTGCTCAATATTAGAAAAAACATAAAAAACAGAAAGCTATATACCTGATTATTACAGGCATTGTGTCCTTTTATGAGTGGAACTGCCTCTTGGTCATGGGCAGGTTACTGCAGTAGTCAGTGATTGGCTTAGCGGGCATTTACAGTCATGGGCAGGTTAGGCTAGTTTCACATTTGTGTTTAAATCCGCAGCGTTTAATCCGCATCCGCAAGTGGTGGAAAAAACGCATATAAACACGTACAAACGCAGCATTTTTTAGACGCATGCGGTAACGCATGCAGTTAAAAAAACGATGCGTTTGTACGCGTTTATATGCGTTTTTTCCTGCGTTTGCGTTTTTGGTGTGCATGATGAGAAATTTCACAAGAGAAAAATCAAGATAACCAGACACCGCCAATGGGACTACAGAGGGCGTGTATTATGGAATCTCTATATATAGACCCCTGAACAGCTGTAATCTTCAGATTTTGCTCCTGTATCCTGTGTCATGATGGATCTTCGCATGGAGAGCTTTTATTTCAACCTGGATTTAAGCATCAAGCTGTTTCTTGCCTGTGCTTTTGCTTGGGAGCAAGACAGAAATCGCGAAAGATGGAGAAGGAGACAATATAGGCGTTTTTGGAGACACCCCATTATCGAACTACGTGAAGTTTCTTATTCGGCGCATGGTTTGTGTTGCCGGCGGCGGAAGACACAAATCAATAAACCAAACATAATTGGGGCAAATCAAATTTTTTTTATTTTTTAACAACCAAAAAATTTATTTAACTGCGCCGGCTTGGGGTAGAGTGATGTAAACGGGGGGTGTGAAGCACTGAGGCCTGGCTAACCGTGGACGACGTAGAGGTGGCAGGAGAAGGGGCAATGAAACTAGTAGGGTCTGGAAGTACGGGGATGGGGCTTGACACAAGAGAGGCTTGAGACGCACTGGAAGGGTGAGACAAACCTGACATTACAGACACATTGGGAGGTGAAGGGGGAGGAATACTAAGAGTCCTCTGTTTTTTTGTTTGTTTGTTTTTTTGGGTTTGCCGGGTTCTGGGAAGCCTTGGTGGGCTCATATGGCGTGGCGTAGTGCTGGGTGACCTGTCAGGGTCCGGCTGCACCATGACAGAGTCCATAGTGCTCGTAGAGCGTGCAGCCATGCCAGAATCCATAGTGCTCGTAGAGTTTAAGGCCATGCCAGAGTCCATAGTGCTCATAGAGCATATAAGGCCATGCCAGAGTCCATAGTGCTCGTAGAGCGTGCAGCCATGCCAGAGTCCATAGTGCTCGTAGAGCGTGCAGCATTGCCAGAGTCCATAGTGCTCGTAGAGTGTGCAGCCATGCCAGAGTCCATAGTGCTCGTAGAGCGTGCAGCCATGCCAGAGTCCATAGTGCTCGTAGAACTTGCAGCCATGCCAGAGTCCATAGCGCTTGTAGAGCGTAAGGCCATGCCAAGGTCCTGCTGCATCGTGGTGGTGGCGGTACGCAAGGCCATGCCAGGGTCCTGCTGCATCGTGGTGGTGGCAGTACGGAAGGCCATGCCAGGGTCCTGCTGCATCGTGGTGTCAGTGGAGGAGGTCCAAGCAGGAGAAGCAGTTTTTATGGTGGTGGCGGTGGGATGTCCAACTGCACTCGGCATGGTGGTGGTGCTGTAGTGGTGTCCGGCAGTGCTAGGAATTGAGGTGGCCATGCAGTGGTATGCAGCAGAGGTCGGCATTGAGGTTAATCGTGACAGTGAAGGCACAGGTGGAAATGCCAACACTGCTGCAAATACCGACTCTGCAGCATAGCCTGCACGTAAGCAGCATTGCAGGCCTGCATGACACTCAGCTGGAGATCAGGAGTAAGGTGTTCCGACATGCCCTGCTCAATTTGGTTAAAAAAATTATGTGCTGGAGGTCGGCATTCACTTGGTCAAGGCTTTTGTTTACCTCCTGGATATGTGCATTCAAGAGGTTATGTGAAATATCCATTCGGTCACTCAAAGCCTTGATTGCGTCGCGTAAAACCGAGCTCAAGTGCAAAAACTCGGGCAAGAGTGACCTGTCCGATGCCCTCTGCCGCTGCCGGGAGGAGCCAAAAAAAAAGGGGCAGTGGAAGAGGACTGCGAAAGGGGAAGACCTGATGGACCAGCTCCCTGGTCTCCAGTTAGTGTGGAAGGCCCACTTGCTGCAGCGCTGCTGGATGGCTGGGACGAGTTCGTGGCTGTCGGATGAAGGACCACTCCAGAACCTGGGCCAACAGTTGTGCTCCATGTGCTGTGAGAAAAGGAAAAAGAAAATTAATACCAAAAATTAACCAGACGCAAAATCCTGTGGAATAGAAAAATACAGATTATGGCAATAAAATACAACCTAATGCACGTGATAAATACTTACGTTCTCTGGTCAAGGACCGGTCTTAAAAATGCCAGAACTCGATAGTATTTATATCTTCTGATCCTTGTTCCTGAACGACTGGGAACACGGCTCTCTTGTCGCAGGTCCTTGTTGAAGCGGTCCTTCATCGAACGCCAACGTGTTTTGACTTTGGACACTGTTAAAAAAAAAAAAAATTATGGTCAGAAAAAGGACTTTTGGCCATGCTCACACAACTGTGTGTGATGACAGAAACTCCTGACAGTTTCTTTCATCACACACAGTCGAGTGAGCACTGCCAAGGTCTCTGCTGCTTCACACTGCAGTGCAATACTTACCAAATGCATTTCGGACCCGAGTCGGGGCGTTGTCCCAGCCATCCCACATCTCTTTGGCCACCTCATTCCATAGGCGCCGGATCATGACGTTGTTTGAGTGCAGTGGATCCCGGGTGTCCCACAACGGGACTCGCTCCTGGACCAGGGAGATGAGGAGGTCATTTTCAATTAGGTCATCCTCCCGTTGTGGAACCTAAAAATTAAATAAAGTCATTAAAGTTTAGTGAATTAACATAAGGAAAAAAAAGAAAAAAGTTGCTGAGAAATGGCATGAATAGGAAAGTCAACATACAAAAGGATTCCAGAAGAAAAAAGTTAAGAAATAGGAATGGAAAGAAAAGAAGATTCAAGAATATTACACTGAGGATACAGTAAACAGTCAGCCTTGTATACCTACCCGCTGCCGTCTCTCCACCCGACCTTGAGTCCGCTGCTCCTGCCCAGTCTGTGCCGCAGTTGAAGAAGAGCTCTAAAAAAAAGAAAAATTCAAATTGTCACATGTGTAGATGTGACAGTGAATACTTACCAATCTGACGAGGCAAGTACTCACCTCACTGACATGCTCGACTTCACACGGCCCAGGAAGAAACTCCTCATCAGAAGAAGAAGAAGACATTCTGATGCATGTAGAAAGAAAGAAATGCAAGAAATTAGGACATGTAGAGACTTAAAATAGAAAATAAAGGCATTGGCTAGGATATACTCACATTGTTCAGTGTCTTGTTTTCCTCCAAGATGTAGCCTGTGTCTCGTCTGCTTCAGTGTCTGCTGAGTAGTGACCTGCAAATGTCCACTTCCTCCCTTTATCACCTGGCTTATCAGTGTCTAGACATGTTTTTCTCTTTTGAAACGCATGCGTTCACGAACGCAAGCAAACGCATGTGCTTGTGAACGCATGCGTTCATATAGACAGCAATGCATTTTTTTGCCGCAATCCTTGCGCAATCGACCGCATGCGTTTCCAGGCGGCAAATTGACGCCTCTAAAAATTACTACATGTTGCATTTCTGCGCCAAGCCGCAAACGGCGAAACGACGCATGCGTCGTCAAACCCGGCAAAACGCGAAAAATAAAAAACGCATGCGTCCCTAATGTTAAATATAGAAATACACAACGCATGCGGATATATGCGGTAGAAACGCTGCAGACACAACCACAAATGTGAAACCAGCCTTACTGCAGTAGTCAGTGATTGGCTTAGCGGACATTTACAGTCATGGGCAGGTTACTGCAGTAGTCAGTGATTGGCTTAGCGGGCTTTTACAGTCATGGGCAGGTTACTGCCGTAGTCAGTGATTAAATTAGTGGGCATTAATGGCAATTTATGGTGATTTTTGGATGAGAGCAAGAAACTAATGGATAGTAAATGACTGTTGAGGTTAAATATTATCATCATTATTTTTTTCTAGTTGTTTTTAAACTTTTATCCCCTGGACACTCTTTTAAGTACTAAACTTTTCCATATTCTTGAGGGGTCAACATCCATGACACTTTTGGGGTCACCAGCCCATTATATCACATTATTGTTTTAAATTATTTCTTTTCCAAGTTAGGAGAGTTTTTCTCTATCATTACTGTAACAGTGATAGTACCGCCACGCTGTTACATTATTAATAGTAGAAAAACTCCAGCACACAAAAAAATAATAAATGAAAGATTTATTGTAATAAACAATTCCAAAATTCAGACTCCAGTAAGGAAAGAAAAAATCTAAGAAAAAATATATTTTTGGAGATTCTTACAGACACGTATTAAACTCAACGTTTCGGCTATTTTGCCTTTTTCAAGAAATGTCTGTTATCTGTAACATACATAAACATTATTATATTAACATAGGATTCATGTCATAAGAGACTAATATAAAAAACGTTTAACCAAAACTAAAACAAAAACAAAGGGAAGGCAGAAGATATGTGTGATATATTGCATAGTGTCCTATCAATAATCATCGCGCATCCCATGTATTTTGTTATGCCAGAAACCACAATTGACAGCCCCTGTTATAGGTATGAACAAACATAAGTGGTGCTGAGAAAGTGTATACCACAAATTTGAAAAATTAGTACTTTACTTGATTATGCTCCGTTTAAGGAGAAACAGTAAGTCATTCTGTGGGATAGAATAAACACAATATGAGGAGCGGTCCATGTCAATAATATGGCCTAACACGAAAAAGGGAAAGATAAGGTCATGATGACGTTACCTGGTAAAATTAGCGTAAAGGTAAAGGGGAAGTGCCCAAGTGGAAAAAGGCTGCGGGATCCAAGGAGACACGTCAGCGGTGGATTCGTGGTGAGTTTGATGGAGGAGGACGCAAAGTGCCGGCTTTTATATGTTTCCGGTATTGTATAATTTCCAGTGGGGAAAGAAAAAAAGGGTAATGTGCTGCAGCGCATGTGCCCAATGAAAAAGGCCGAATCTCGTGCTGGAAAGCCGAAGACCATTCGGTGCGCACTCGTAGATGCATCGTGGGATGCTCCGGAAAAGGCCGAAGAATCTCAACCGGACGTGGTGTGCTGTGCGCATGCGTCCTTTACGATATGCTCCGGAAAAAGCCGACCTACTCTGGCAAAGTCGAAATAATAGGTGCGCGTGTGTAGTCCTATCTTGGGTCGCCGCCTGCAAGCTGTGGAAATAAGGGAATTAATAACCTGCATGGAACTTACCATTTTGTTAAAATGGAACACCTTAATATAATAAGGATGTGAAGATATATCTTAAATGCTATATGGGTATACATTGATATCTATATGTATATATATATATAAACGCAATAAACTATAATGTATTATTAAGTGTCACATAGCTATAATCGAATCTAAAGTTGGTGATACTGAGCAAAATTTAGAAAATTGGAGGCAACAGTGATGGAGTCCATAGAGGTAAAGACATGTCAGTATAAAGAAATCATTTAATATGAGATTTCGTATTCTCTATTGAGACCAAGAGGGGATAGAGTCTGAAGTGTATAAATCCAAAAGGATTCACGTTCTTTTAATCTTTTGACTCTATCCCCTCCTCTCCTGAGGATAGGCACATGATCAATGACCTGATATTTTAGTTGGGTAATTCCATGGTTATGTTGATGAAAATGTGCTGGGATGGGAAGAAGCGTTCTTCCACATCTTATGGTGGACTTGTGTTGGGAAATGCGGTCCCGGATATGCTGAGTGGTTTCTCCAACATGTCCGAGACCGCAAGGACACTTTATGAAATAAATTACATAGGTAGAGTCACACGTATAGTGACCCCTGATAGGGTATTTCCGACCCGAACGGGGATGTGTGGGATGTGTGAAAAAAATCGCCCTTAGTGATGATGGAACATTGAAGACAGCTAAGGCATGGAAAAGTCCCATTGTGTGGTGTACTGAGGACTCTCTGTACGAATCCCTTATTAGATGGGCCAACATCTGCCCTGACTAGATGATTTCTAATATTCTGGGACCTTTTGTTACAAACGATAGATTTAGACTTAAATTCAACCACTTGAGGATAAGCATTTTGCAGAATGTCCCAATGTTTAAAAATACATTGGTTAATGCGATAGTTAAAGGGATGAAATGTGTGAACAAAGGCCAGTCTTGGTACCTTATTTTCCATTGTAGTTCTCTGGGTTTCTCCAATTCTATTGGTGGAAATGTAATCTGGGTATCCTCTATGGGAAAATGTCTTATTCATCTCCATATGTCTAATATGGCGTGTGTTGGGGTCGGACACTATCCTGTCGATCCTGTTGTGCTGCAATTTTGGGATGCCCTCTTGACATGTTTGGGATGACAGCTGTCATACAATAATAGACTGTTTCTGTCCGTGGGTTTGACATATAGATCTGTTTAGATATTTCTGTCATCTTTAATAATAACCATCGTGTCCAAAAAATGCATATTTTTAACATCATAATTGATGGAAAATGTTAGGCCAGGTACACATGAATTAAGATCATTATAGAAAAAAAGAAGAGACTCATCATCTCCAGTCCAAATGATGAAAATATCATCAATGTAACGCCGCCAATATATTACATGTGACTTAAAGCTGGGATGAGGGTATACATGTGTGGTTTCAAAATGTGCCATGAAAATATTGGCATATGGGGGTGCCACATTGGACCCCATAGCCATGCCCTTTTTTTAATGTAAAAGTGATCTTCAAAGAGAAAAACATTTTTGGTAAGGATTAGTGTAAGTAGATCTTTACAAAATTTGCGCTGATGGTCGTCAAAATTTGTATATGAAGAGAGAAAAGACATAACAGATTCTATCCTGTCTTGATGTCCTATACTGGTATATAGGCTGTTTACATCCATAGATACTAATTTACAACCTTCTGGTAATCTGCCAATGGTTTTTAAAGATGTCAAACAGTCTGTTGTGTCTTTCAAATAAGATTTGATCAATGGTATTAGTGGGGACAGAATTTTCTCCAGAGTAATAGCCAGTGGCGAAAGGATAGAGTTGGTGGAAGCAGCTATGGGACGTCCCGGTGGTTTCGACGGATGTTTGTGAATTTTAGGGAGGGTGTAGAACACCGGTATCACCGGATGATGATTAATCAAGAATTCCCCTAATTTTTAATCTATAGTCCCTGATCTGCTATGATACGTCACAAGATCCTTAACTGCCCTGGCTATGTCAAAGGTAGGATTGTTATTAATGGGTAAATAGGTCTCAATGTCACTGAGTTGTGTACGAATTTCCTCCATATAATAAGTCCGATCTAGTATGACTATGGAGCCCCCCTTATCAGCGGGTTTAATAATTAACTCTTTGTTTCTTTTCAACGACATAAGGGCATTATGTTCCTCATGAGAGAGATTGCGTTTAACATGCATCTGACCCCTCTCTACAGAATCCAAAACCGTTTTAATGTCTCTTTTAACAAATTCAATATAAGTCTCAACTGGATGATATAGACGGGGAGGTTGAAAAGAACTTGGATTATGTAAACTCAGGTTTTTCAAGGAAAAAATAGTCTCTGTGGGGTCTGATACTGGAGATGCTGCAATAGGTAATTTTCAGAAGTGGGCTTTTAGTCTTATACTTCTAAAGAACCATTCTAACTCCTGATCAAGCTGGAAAGAATTGAAGTTTGGTACTGGACAAAACGTGAGTCCTTTTTGTAACACTCATCTCGGAAGGGGAAAGACAATATGAGGAGATGTTGTAGACAATGTTAGAGGAGGTGTCAATACCTGTGATTATTAATAAGTGTCTCCTTATAATCCTCTGTAGATCATACCGCCATGATGAGCTCCAAAATCTGCCACAAACACTTGAGATTTACACCTGTCACAGTCTCCTGACCACCCGTAAACACAATTCTGCTGCTGCTGTTTCATTAATTGCGAGCTCAGATCTCCAACCTAATGATGAGAGTACTGATCCAGGCATCTGCTCAGGAAAATGTGTGAACGTATTGATCCCATCATGTGTATTTAGCTGTATATAGCACTATCTATTGTCTGGAGCTATTTATAATGATCCGTGGCATTGATGGAGAGATGGGGATATTTACCAGGCAAAATATTGCAAAACGTGGGTGAGAACAATGATGCACGTGGCGTGTGCATTTAGTGCCGCAGCATTTACGTGCATGATTTATTTATTATGTCATCAGTAGAAATCACTTTGTTTGTGACTTCATCAATGATCAAAATTTGGTTGGAACGTCCTCACTGATCGACATTTCATTGTGATGTCATCATTGATCATCACTTGGTTGTGATGTCACCACTGGTCATCACTTTGTTGTGGCGCCACCGCTGGTCCTGGTCAATGCTTGGTTGTGAGGTCGCCCTTGTTGTCACTTGGTTGTGAGGTTGCCACTGGTCGTCACTTCATTGTGAGGTTGCCTCTCGTCGACACTTGGTTGTGAGGTTGCCTCGGGTTGTCATTTGGTTGTGAGTTTGCCGCTGGTTATCACTTGGTTGTGAGGTCGCCGCTGGTTGTCACTGGGTTGTGAGATCATCACTGGTCGTCACTTGTTTGTGAGGTCACGGTCACCGCTGGTTGTCACTTGGTTGTAAATTCGCCGCTGGTCGTCACTTTGTTGTGAGGTCACCACTGGTTGTCACTTGGTTGTAAGTTTGCCGCTGGTTGTCACTTGGTTGTGAGGTCACCACTGGTTGTCACTTGGTTGTAAGTTTGATGCTGGTCGTCACTTGGTTGTGAGGTCCCTGCTGGTCGTCACTTGTTTGTGAGGTCGCCGCTGGTTGTCACTTGGTTGTAAGTTTGACGCTGGTCGTCACTTGGTTGTAAAGTCACCACTGGTTGCCACTTGGTTGTATGTTCGCCGCTGGTCGTCACTTGGTTGTGATGTTGCTGCTGTTCGTCACTTGGTTCTGATGTCATCATTGGTCAGCTTTTAGTTGCGATTTCATCACTTGGTTATGATGTCATCACTGGTTATCACTTGGTTATGATGACATCATTGTTCATAACTTGGTTCTGATGTCATCACTTTGTTCTGATGTCATCATTGTTCATCACTTGGTTCTGATGTCATCATTGTTCAGCTCTTGGTTGTGATTTCATCATTTGGTTATGATGGAATCACTGGTCATCTCTTGATTTTGAAGTCATCACTGGTTATCACCGTTGTGATGTCAGCATTGCTCACTAGATATCATATAGCCATGACATCATCACTTGTGTCATCTTGGGAAAATGTGTTTTATCAGCAAACAGGGCAGATTACCATTTATTCAGTGTCTGTAAGCAAAATATGTCTAAGAGACCTGAATTTTGCCAAATAATGGTTATATATTGCCATAGAGAGAACACCAGGGCCATATGGTGCCAATGTAATATCTGTGGAAATGCCTTGCCATAAATTCATGGTGGTTATGCAGCTCAGTTCCTCTTGGCCAATATACTATACAACCTGTGGACAGGTGTGCGGCTATTTCTTGTCCGCAGCCATGTGTTCTAATTCTGTACAAGCAAAATAGGTAGTTTCTTGATCTGTGAATAGGCAGATCTTAGACCTTTCCGATTCGTCCTCCTCCGGTCACTGGTCAGTTGGTGTCCTCATTTGTACAGTGAAGCTCACAGATCAGATATCAAAATACACTCGGAATATGATCCCTCTAATGGCGGCTTGTGCCTCGCCTTCCTCTTTTTCCTATTCTGGCCATTTTAACTAGCTTTTCTCTGTTCCTTTGGTTTCCTTTTTCCTTTATAATTTTATTTTTACAGCAATTAATGTTCTGATAAGTGCACGTAAAGCTGAAACAGGATCCTAATATGGCAAAAATAAAGGATAAAAGCGATGCAATGTTCTCATGCAGTTGAAAAATCATCACAAAGGAACACACTGTAAAAAATGTAAAAATGGATTATAAAAACATAAGGATGGATGGATAGAGAGGAGGTATAAAATCATACCATCGCCATGCCATCCGACTTTACTAACATGTGGCAGAATGGCCGGTGGTGCAGAGCTCACTGATACCAGCACAGTCCTGGAATAGGAGCAACCGGGGTAACAAGTCCGTTCATGACATTTCTTCATCCTGAATCTCCCCCATCACCTGTGAGTGATATTATTGAGAAGTGGAAGGAACCAAAGCAACTCAGCCACGAAGTGGAGACCCTGTAATGTTACAGAGTGGAGGGCCGAGTGCTGAGGGGTAAAGGTCAGAAAAGTCACCAAAGCTCTGCTGACCCCATACCAGACCTCCTCTGGTATCAACACAAACACTCCATTCCCCGATAGGAGATTTAAGGCCGAGCAGCTCCATGCAGCTGTACATTACCAAGCACAATGCTGAACTTCGGATGGAGTGGTGTAAAGCTGCCATCACTGCACACTGGAGGAGACGTGTTCTGTGCAGTGATAGATTGCAATTCTCTATCTGCATCTGGAGGAGCGGTTTCCATGTGCAAATGAGAATAATGATGATCCCTCTACACTGTGACAGCCCTTCAGATATTTGTAGACATCTATTAAGTCTCCTCTTAGCCTTCTTTTTTGCAAGCTAAACATTCCCAGATCCTTTAACCTCTTTCTGTCATTGGATGTAGTATTCCGTCCATGTGGGGTGGGCCCTACTTCCCAAGGACGGAATAGTACGTCCAGTGCGAGCAGCCGCGCTCACGGGGGGAGCGCGGCCGATCGTGGCCAGGTGTCAGCTGACTATCGCAGCTGACATCCGGCACTATGTGCCAGGAGCGATCACGGACCACCCCCCGGCACATTAACCCCCCGGCACACTGCGATCAAACATAATCGCAGTGTTCCGGCGGTATAGGGAAGCATCGCGCAGGGAGGGGGCTCCCTGCGTGCTTCCCTGAGACGATCAGTACAAGGCGATGTGCTCACCTTGTACCGAGTGTCTCCTCCTTGCAGGTCCCGGATCCAAAATGGCCGTGGGGCTGCATCCGGGTCCTGCAGGGAGGTGGCTTCACAGTGCCTGCTCAGAGCAGGCGCCGGGAAGCCTGGAGCTGTGCACGTCAGATCGCCGATCTGACACAGTGCACAGCAAAGTGTCAGATCGGCGATCTGTCACTTTTCTGTGATGCCCCCCCCCCGGGGCAAAGTAAAGATGTAAAAAAAAAAAAAATTACATGTGTAAAAAAAAAAAAATCCTAAATAAATAATAATAATAATAAAAAATATTGTTCCAATAAATATATTCCTTTAGCTAAATAAAAAAAAACAATAAAAGTACGCATATTTAGTATCACCGCGTCCGTAACGACCCGACCTATAAAACTGTCCCACTAGTTAACCCCTTCAGTGAACACCGTAAAAAAAACAAAAAAAACGAGGCTAAAAACAACGCTTTATTATCATACCGCCGAACAAAAAGTGGAATAACCTGCGATCAAAAAGACGGAAATAAATAACCATGGTACCGCTGAAAACGTCATCTTGTCCCGCAAAAAATGAGCTACCATACAGCATCATCAGTGAAAAAATAAAAAAGTTATAGTCCTCAGAATAAAGTGATGCAAAAATAATTATTTTTTCTATAAAATAGTTTTTATCGTATAAAAGCGCCAAAACATAAAAAAATGATATAAATGAGGTATCGCTGTAATCGTACTGACCCGAAGAATAAAACTGCTTTATCCATTTTACCAAACGCGGAACAGTATAAACACCCCCCCCAAAAAAAAAAAAATTCATGAATAGCTGGTTTTAGGTCATTCTGCCTCACAAAAATCTGAATAAAAAGCGATCAAAAAATGTCACATGCCCGAAAATTTTACCAATAAAAACGTCAACTCGTCCCGCAAAAAATAAGACCTCACATGACTCTGTGAACCAAAATATGAAAAAATTATAGCACTCAAAATGTGGTAACGCAAAAACATTTTTTGCAATAAAAAGCGTCTTTTAGTGTGTGACGGCTGCCAATCAAAAATCCGCTAGAAAACGCACTATAAATAGTAAATCAAACCCCCCTTCATCACCCCCTTAGTTACGGAAAATTAGAAAATTTAAAAAATGTATTTATTTCCATTTTCCCATTAGGGTTAGGGTTAGGGTTAGGGTTAGGGCTAGGGTTAGGGTTAGGGTTAGGGTTAGGGTTAGGGCTAGGGTTACGGTTAGGGCTAGGGTTAGGATTAGGGTTAGGGTTGGGGCTAAGGTTAGAGTTGGGGCTAGGGTTAGGGCTACAGTTAGGGTTATGGTTGGGGCTAAAGTTAGGGTTGGGGCTAAAGTTAGGGTTAGGATTACATTTATGGTTGGGAATAGGGTTGGAATTAGGGTTAGGGGTGTGTCAGGGTTAGGGGTGTGGTTAGGGTTACAGTTGAGATTAGGGTTAGGGGTGTGTTTGGATTAGGGTTTCAGTTATAATTGGGGGTTTCCACTCTTTAGGCACATCAGGGGCTCTCCAAACGCGACATTGCGTCCGCTCTCAATTCCAGCCAATTCTGCGTTGAAAAAGTAAAACAGTGCTCCTTCCCTTCCGAGCTCTCCCGTGCGCACAAACGGGTTTACCCCAACATATGGGGTATCAGCGTACTCAGGACAAATTGGACAACAACTTTTGGGGTTCAATTTACACTGTTTCCCTTGGAAAAATACAAAACTGGGGGCTAAAAAATAATTTTTGTGGAAAAAAAATGATTTTTTATTTTCACGGCTCTGCGTTATAAACTGTAGTGAAACACTTGGGGTTCAAAGTTCTCACAACACATCTAGATAAGTTCCATGGGGGGTCTAGTTTCCAATATGGGGTCACTTGTGGGGGTTTCTTCGGTTTAGGTACATTAGGGGCTCTGCACATGCAACGTGGCGCCTGTTATGATCCTTAGTGGTTGAGGATCACAAATTACTCCAGCTAAGTAACAAACATAGGACAAGCTCTAGAGAGGTGGCAAACTGGACTGACCGCAAATCTGAACCTATCCAAACACACTAGAAGTAGCCGGTGAACGTGCCTAAAAATCCTAGACGTCTCGAGCCAGCCTGAGGAACTAACTACCCCTAGAGAGAAAGAAAGACCTCTCTTGCCTCCAGAGAAATAATCCCAAAGATATAGAAGCCCCCAACAGATAATAACGGTGAGGTAAGAGGAAGGCACATACACAGGGGTGAAAGCAGATTCAGCAAATGAGGCCCACTAATACTAGATAGCAGAAAAAAGAAAAGGGAATCTGTGCGGTCAGTAAAAAACCCTTACAAAATATCCACTCTGAGATTTCAAGAACCCCCACACCAACTAACGGTGTGGGGGGAGAAACTCAGTCCCCTAGAGCAACCAGCAAGCGAGGAAATCACATTTTAGCGAGCTGGACTAAAAACATAATGAACACTGATAATCAAAAAATGATCAAACAAAAACTTAGCTTGTCTTGGAGAGACTGGGAGCAAGGTAGCCACAAGGAATCTGAAGAGCACTGAATACATTGATAGCAGGCAAGGAACTGAGTCTCCAGGTGAGCTAAATAGGAAACCAACCAAGGATAACGAACCAGCGGATGCAGCCAACCTGCAGAAAGACAACACTACACAGTACCACTTGTGACCACTAGAGGGAGCCCAAAAATAGAATTCACAACAGGCGCCTACAGACCATTCCATCTAAGTCTGCATTCCAAATGGCGCTCCTTCCCTTCCGAGCTCTCCCATGCGCCCAAACGGTGGTTCCCCCCCACATATGGGGTATCAGCGTACTCAGGACAAATTGGACAACAACTTTTGGGGGTCCAATTTCTCCTGTTACCCTTGGAAAAATACAAAACTGGGGGCTAAAAATAATTTTTGTGGGGAAAAAAAATAATTTTTATTTTCACAGCCCTGCGTTATGAACTGTAGTGAAACACTTGGGGGTTTAAAGCTCTCACAACACATCTAGATGAGTTTCTTAGGGGGTCTACTTTCCAAAATGGTGTCACTTGTGGGGGGTTTCAATGTTTAGGCAGATCAGTGGCTCTCTGTTATGATCCCAATGGCAGAGGATCTCTGATATTCCGGCAAGATAGCAAAAATATAAATACTGCTCTAGGGAAGTGGAAACTGGGCTAACCGCATACCTGATCCTGACACAAACAACTAAAAGTAGCCTGTGAACGTGCCTACGTTGGTTCTAGACGTCTCGAGCCAGCCGGAGAACTGACTACCCCTAGAGGGAAAAAATAAGACCTCGCTTGCCTCCAGAGAAATTGAACCCCAAAGATATAGAAAGCCCCCAACAAATAATAACGGTGAGGCAAGAGGAAAACACAAACGTAGAGATGAACTAGATTCAGCAAAGTGAGGCCCAATAGTGTAGATAGCAGAAAATAGATAGTGGACTATGCGGTTAGCAGAAAACCCTACAAAACATCCATGCTGAACATTCAAGAACCCCCACACCGACTGACGGTGTGGAGGGAGAATATCAGCCCCCTAGAGCTTTCCAGCGAGTCAAAAATCAAATGTAAAGCAAGCTGGACAAAAACACTGAATAATGCAAATGTTCCAAATTGTACAAAACAGACTTAGCTTTTCTTGCATGAGGCAGACTGAAAGGAATCCGGAGGAGACCAAATAGGTCTGGATACAACGATGCCAGGCAAGAGACTGAGTCCAGAGGAGACTCAAATAGGAAACACCCGCTGCTTAACGACACAGCTGGAGCTCAGGCCTGCAACAAGACATACCTAACACAATACCGTTAGTGACCACCAGAGGGAGCCCAGAAACACAGTTCACAACAGTACCCCCCCCCCCCCCTTGAGGAGGGGTCACCGAACCCTCACCAAGACCCCCAGGGCGATCAGGTTGAGCAGCGTGAAAGGCATGAACCAAATCAGCCGCATGAACATCAGAGGCGACAACCCAGGAATTATCCTCCTGACCATAGCCTTTCCACTTAACCAAATACTGGAGTTTCCGTCTAGAGATACGAGAATCCAGAATCTTCTCCACCACGTACTCCAACTCGCCCTCAACCAAAACCGGGGCAGGAGGCTCAACAGCAGGAACCAAAGGCACCACGTACCGCCGCAACAAGGACCTATGGAACACATTATGAATAGCAAAAGACGCTGGAAGGTCCAAGCGAAAAGACACCGGGTTAAGGAGTTCCAAAATCTTATAGGGACCGATAAAGTGAGGCTTGAACTTAGGAGAGGAGACTTTCAAAGGAACATGCCGAGAAGACAACCAAACCAAATCCCCAACACGAAGTCGGGGACCCACACCGCGGCGGCGGTTGGCAAACCGCTGGGCCTTGTCTTGTGACAATTTCAAATTGTCCACCACATGGTTCCAAATCCGCTGCAACCTATCCACCACAGAATCAACCCCAGGACAGTCAGAAGGTTCAACCTGACCCAAGGAGAAACGAGGATGAAAACCAGAGTTGCAGAAAAAGGGTGAAACCAAGGTGGCAGAACTAGCCCGATTATTAAGGGCAAACTCGGCCAGTGGCAAAAAGGTAACCCAGTCGTCCTGATCAGCAGAAAAAAAACATCTCAAATAAGTCTCTAACGTCTGATTAGTTCGCTCGGTCTGGCCATTAGTCTGAGGATGAAAAGCCGACGAAAAAGACAAATCAATACCCATCTTGGCACAAAAGGATCGCCAGAATCTGGACACAAACTGGGATCCTCTGTCAGATACAATATTCTCAGGGATGCCATGCAAACGAACCACATTCTGAAAGAACAAAGGAACCAAATCAGAGGAGGAAGGCAACTTAGGCAAGGGCACCAAATGGACCATTTTAGAAAAACGATCGCACACCACCCAGATGACAGACATCTTCCGAGACACCGGAAGATCCGAAATGAAATCCATGGAAATGTGCGTCCAAGGCCTCTTTGGGATAGGCAAGGGCAAAAGCAACCCGCTGGCACGAGAACAGCAAGGCTTAGCCCGAGCACAAATCCCACAGGACTGCACAAAAGAACGCACATCCCGCGACAAGGAAGGCCACCAAAAGGACCTGGCCACCAAATCTCTGGTACCGAAAATCCCAGGATGTCCCGCCAACACTGAAGAATGAATCTCAGAAATAACTCTGTTGGTCCATCCATCAGGGACAAACAATCTCTCTGGTGGACAACGATCAGGCCTATCAGCCTGAAATTTTTGCAGCCCCCGTCGCAAATCTGGGGAAATGGCAGACAAAATTACTCCCTCTCTGAGAATACCAGCCGGCTCAGAGACTCCCGGAGAATCAGGCACAAAACTCCTAGAAAGTGCATCAGCCTTCACGTTCTTCGAACCAGGCAGGTACGCGACCACAAAGTCAAAACGGGAGAAAAACAACGACCAACGGGCCTGTCTAGGATTCAGGCGCTTGGCAGACTCGAGGTAAATCAGATTTTTATGATCAGTCAAGACCACCACACGATGTCTAGCTCCCTCGAGCCAATGTCGCCACTCCTGAAATGCCCACTTCATGGCCAACAACTCCCGATTACCAACATCGTAGTTCCGCTCAGCAGGTGAAAATTTCCTTGAAAAGAAGGCGCATGGCTTCATCACGGAGCCATCAGAACTTTTTTGCGACAAAACAGCCCCTGCACCAATTTCAGAAGCATCAACTTCAACCTGGAATGGAAGAGAGACATCCGGCTGGCACAAGACTGGCGCTGAAGTAAACCGACGCTTCAGCTCCCGAAAGGCCTCCACGGCCGCAGGAGACCAATTCGCAACATCAGAACCCTTCTTGGTCATATCCGTCAAAGGTTTAACCACGCTGGAGAAATTAGCGATAAAACGACGGTAAAAATTAGCAAAGCCCAAGAACTTCTGCAGGCTCTTAACAGACGTGGGCTGAGTCCAGTCATGAATGGCACGGACCTTAACTGGGTCCATCTCCACAGTAGAAGGGGAAAAAATAAAACCCAAAAAAGAAACCTTCTGTACCCCAAAGATACATTTTGAGCCCTTCACAAATAGAGCATTCTCCCGCAAAACCTGAAACACCATCCTGACCTGGTTCACATGGGACTCCCAATCATCAGAAAAAAACAAAATATCATCCAGATAAATAATCATAAATTTATCCAGATATTTCCGGAAGATGTCATGCATGAAGGACTGAAACACAGAAGGAGCATTAGATAATCCGAAAGGCATCACCAGGTACTCAAAATGACCCTCAGGCGTATTAAATGCCGTTTTCCATTCATCTCCCTGCTTTATGCGCACAAGGTTATACGCACCACGAAGATCTATCTTGGTGAACCAACTGGATCCCTTAATCCGAGCAAACAAATCAGACAACAATGGCAAAGGATACTGAAATTTAACAGTGATCTTATTCAGAAGACGATAATCAATACAAGGTCTCAGAGACCCGTCTTTCTTGCCCACAAAAAAGAATCCTGCACCAAGAGGGGAAGAGGATGGGCGAATATGTCCCTTCTCCAAAGACTCCTTTATATAACTCCGCATCGCGGCATGCTCTGGCACAGATAAATTAAAGAGTCGTCCCTTAGGAAACTTACTACCAGGAATCAAATCTATAGCACAATCACAGTCCCTATGAGGAGGAAGGGCACTGGACCTGGCCTCATTAAATACATCCTGAAAGTCTGACAAAAACTCAGGGATCTCAGAAGGAGTAGAAGAAGCAATAGACACCAATGGAGAATCGCCATGAATCCCCTGACACCCCCAACTAGACACAGTCATAGCTTTCCAATCTAAAACTGGATTATGGGCCTGTAACCATGACAGACCCAAAACGACAACATCATGCATTTTATGCAGTACCAGAAAACGAATCACCTCCTGATGTACAGGAGTCATGCACATGGTCACTTGCGTCCAATACTGAGGTTTATTCTCTGCCAATGGCGTAGAATCAATTCCTCTAAGAGGAATAGGATTTTCCAAAGGCTCCAGGACAAAACCGCAGCGCTTGGCAAACGACAAATCCATCAGACTTAAAGCAGCACCAGAATCCACAAAAGCCATAACTGAGTAAGAAGATAATGAACAAATTAAAGTCACAGACAAAATAAACTTAGGCTGAAAAGTACCAATGGCGACAGGATTAACAATTTTTTTTAAAAGTTTAGAGCATGCTGAGATAACATGTGTTGAATCACCACAGTAGAAACACAACCCATTTTGACGTCTATGATTTTGTCGCTCGGCTCTGGTCAGAATTCTGTCACATTGCATAGAATCAGGTGACCGTTCAGACAGCACCGCCAAAGGATTATCAGATTTGCGCTCCCGCAAACGTCGATCAATTTGAATGGCTAGAGCCATTGAATCATTTAGACCTGTAGGGATAGGAAACCCCACCATCACATCTTTAATGGCTTCAGAAAGACCATTTCTGAAATTTGCGGCCAGTGCACACTCATTCCATTGAGTAAGCACGGACCATTTCCGAAATTTCTGGCAATATACCTCAGCTTCGTCCTGACCCTGAGAGATAACAGCAACATTTTTTCAGCCTGATTTTCAAGATTAGGCTCCTCAAAGCAAACCAAGTGCCAGAAAAAACGCATCAACATTCACCAATGCAGGATCTCCTGGCGCCAGAGAGAAGGCCCAATCCTGAGGGTCGCCGCGCAAGAAGGAAATAACAATCTTAACTTGCTGAGCGGAATCACCAGAGGAACGAGGTTTCAGAGACAGAAACAATTTACAATTATTCCTAAAATTCAGGAATTTAGATCTATCTCCAAAAAACGGCTCAGGAATAGGTATTTTTGGTTCAGACATAGGGCTATGGATAACAAAATCCTGAATGCTTTGCACCCTAGCAGCAAGCTGATCCACACTAGAAGTCAGAGTCTGGACATTCATATCTGCAGCAGAGTTTCAGCCACTCAGAGAAAAAGGGGATGGAAGAAGCTAGGCAAACTGCAGCAAAAAAAAAAACAAAAAAAAAACCTCAGAACTTCTTTTTAATCCCGCTTCTGCGATGCATTAAACATTTTCTTTTGGGCCTGGCATTCTGTTATGATCCCAATGGCAGAGGATCTCTGATATTCCGGCAAGATAGCAAAAATATAAATACTGCTCTAGGGAAGTGGAAACTGGGCTAACCGCATACCTGATCCTGACACAAACAACTAAAAGTAGCCGGTGAACGTGCCTACGTTGGTTCTAGACGTCTCGAGCCAGCCGGAGAACTGACTACCCCTAGAGGGAAAAAATAAGACCTCGCTTGCCTCCAGAGAAATTGAACCCCAAAGATATAGAAAGCCCCCAACAAATAATAACGGTGAGGCAAGAGGAAAACACAAACGTAGAGATGAACTAGATTCAGCAAAGTGAGGCCCAATAGTCTAGATAGCAGAAAATAGATAGTGGACTATGCGGTTAGCAGAAAACCCTACAAAACATCCACGCTGAACATTCAAGAACCCCCACACCGACTGACAGTGTGGAGGGAGAATATCAGCCCCCTAGAGCTTTCCAGCGAGTCAAAAATCAAATGTAAAGCAAGCTGGACAAAAACACTGAATAATGCAAATGTTCCAAATTGTACAAAACAGACTTAGCTTTTCTTGCATGAGGCAGACTGAAAGGAATCCGGAGGAGACCAAATAGGTCTGGATACAACGATGCCAGGCAAGAGACTGAGTCCAGAGGAGACTCAAATAGGAAACACCCGCTGCTTAACGACACAGCTGGAGCTCAGGCCTGCAACAAGACATACCTAACACAATACCGTTAGTGACCACCAGAGGGAGCCCAGAAACACAGTTCACAACAGCTCTCCAAACACAACATGACGTCCCATCTCAATTCCAGTCAATTTTGCATTGAAAAGTCAAATGGCGCCCCTTCCCTTCCGAGCTCTCCCTTGCGCCCAAACAGTGGTTTACCCCCACATATGAGGTATCAGCGTACTTAGGACAAATTGGACAACAACTTCTGGGGTCCAATTTCTTCTCTTACCCTTGGGAAAATAAAAAATTGGGGTCAAAAAAATCATTTTTGTGAAAAAATATGATTTTTTATTTTTACGGCTCTGCATTATAAACTTCTGTGAATCACTTAATGGGTCAAAGTGCTCACCACACATCTAGATAAGTTCCTTAGGGGCTCTACTTTCCAAAATGGTGTCACTTTTGGGGGGTTTCAATGTTTAGGCACATCAGGGGCTCTCCAAACGCAACATGGCGTCCCATCTCAATTCCAGTCAATTTTGCATTGAAAAGTCAAATGGCGCTCCTTCCCTTCCGAGCTCTGCCATGCCCCCAAACAGTGGTTTAACCCCCACATATGAGGTATCAGCGTACTTAGGACAAATTGGACAACAACTTTTGGGGTCCATTTTCCCTTGTTACCCTTGGTAAAATAAAACAAATTGGAGCTGAAGTAAATTTTTTGTGTAAAAAAGTTATTTAAACATTCCAAAAATTACTGTGAAACACCTGAAGGGTTGATAAACTTCTTGAATGTGGTTTTGAGCACCTTGAGGGGTGCAGTTTTTAGAATGGTGTCACACTTGGGTATTTTCCATCATATAGACCCCTCAAAATGACTTCAAATGAGATGTGGTCCCTAAAAAAAATGGTGTTGTAAAAATGAGAAATTGCTGGTCAACTTTTAACCCTTTTAACTCCTTGGTTCCAAAATTGTGCTGATGTAAAGTAGACATGTGGGAAATGTTACTTATTAAGTATTTTGTGTGACATATCTCTGTGATTTAATTGTATAAAAATTCAAAGTTGGAAAATTGTGAAATTTTCAAAATTTTCACCAAATTTCTGTTTTTTTCACAAATAAACACAGGTAATATCAAAGAAATTTTACCACTTTCATGAAGTACAATATGTCTCGAGAAAACAGTGTCAGAATCACTGGGATCCGTAGAAGCGTCTCAGAGTTATAACCTCATAAAGGACAGTGGTCAGAATTGTAAAAATTGGCCCGGTCATTAACGTGCGAACCACCCTTGGGGGTAAAGGGGTTAACCGTTGTAGGACATAGTTTACAGTCCGCTCTCCATCCTGGTAGCTCTTCTGTGTACTTGCTCCAGGTTTTTGTCTGCAGCTTGATGGAGGAGGATAACGCAACCGGCCATTATCAGCGCTCGGTTTTGGTTCCATACTTCCAGTGAAGGGAAATCTTATTCTTTAGCAAAATACATTGTGGACAGTTGTAGCGTCCAGCATGGTGGGAACAGTTTAGGGAAGACCCTTTTCTCTTCCTCATGATTGTGTCCAGCTCACAAGGTACTTACAAAGATGATTGAAGGAGTTTGGTGGAAAAACATGACCGGACCACAACTCCACCACTGGGATGAGCGAGAACACAGATTGCGAGGCCGGCCTCTCCTCTAGCGAGTGTGTATACACATATATATGCCTCCGTGCTAATAACTGGATGCTCCTTCTTGCAGTACAATAATGGCCTGTTTTCTAGACATGTCTCGGAGAAGAAAATAAAGCTATGAATGTCTGATCAGCTCTTAGATAAATAGGAAAGTGATATTGAAAACTGATAGGACGGAGGCGAGGTACGGGGGCCTCCCCCACCGAGGAATCTTCAGTCCAGACAGATAATCTGAAAGGCAATAAGTACAGATGCGATTGTCAAGAGCTGCTGAAGAATAGGATATAATGTAACCAGATCATGCACGGGCGCAATGTTTCCCGGCCCTTAAAGAGCTGATTTGAATATTTAGTGGACAAATACAATCTCGCTGACAATAGATATGCTCCACATAATATTTATTTGCGACTTGCTTTTCTGGCAGTGAAGACGGGAAAAGAGCAAAGCACCTGAAATCCCATCCGCACTTGTGTCCTGCTCTCCATCCTACCCGAGAACGGAGGATTATTCCTCGATTATCACTAAAGAGTCTTAACACTGAATTGTCACAAAGCGGGGCTCGCATTTCCAGGGTATATCCGCTGTTAGAGGCTGGGGATGGAGGCTGTCTTTATTCAGGTAAAGATAGCAGCAATCGCGCCAATCGCTGCACGGTGCATCTAATAAATGCTACACTTTGCAAATAAATTAAAGATATTGATCTGACATAGACAATAAAATGTTTTTCAGCAATAGTTGGGGTTTATAGGGCCTACCAGAGAAAATGATTGTAACCACCTGCAACCCCAGCCCCAATCTATACACATCTACTTTCCATCCAAGAAAATTCTGTGTGATAATATCATATCCTGCCATGTACACCATAGGATTGAGCTGCTCGTTGTGCCACCATACAATGCTACATAGACTGCACTGTACCAGTGGCATCACCATCCAATGCTACATAGACTGCACTGTACCAGTGACATCACCATCCAATGCTACATAGACTGCACTGTACCAGTGACATGACCATCCAGTGCTACATAGACTGCACTGTACTAGTGACATCACCATCCAATGCTACATAGACTGCACTGTACCAGTGACATCACCGTCCAATGCTACCTAGACTGCGCTGAACCAGTGACATCACCATCCAATGCTACCTAGACTGCACTGTACCAGTGACATGACCATCCAGTGCTACATAGACTGCACTGTACTAGTGACATCACCATCCAATGCTACATAGACTGCACTGTACCAGTGACATCACCGTCCAATGCTACATAGACTGCACTGTACCAGTGACATCACCGTCCAATGCTACCTAGACTGCGCTGAACCAGTGACATCACCATCCAATGCTACCTAGACTGCACTGTACCAGTGACATGACCATCCAGTGCTACATAGACTGCACTGTACTAGTGACATCACCATCCAATGCTACATAGACTGCACTGTACCAGTGACATCACCGTCCAATACTACATAGACTGCACTGTACTAGTGACATCACCATCCAATGCTACATAGACTGCACTGTACCAGTGACATCACCATCCAATGCTACCTAGACTGCACTGTACCAGTGACATGACCATCCAGTGCTACATAGACTGCACTGTACTAGTGACATCACCATCCAATGCTACATAGACTGCACTGTACCAGTGACATGACCATCCAGTGCTACATAGACTGCACTGTATCAGTGACATCACCGTCCAATACTACATAGACTGCACTGTACCAGTGACATCACCGTCCAATGCTACATAGACTGCGCTGAACCAGTGACATCACCGTCCAATGCTACCTAGACTGCACTGTACCAGTGACATGACCATCCAGTGCTACATAGACTGCACTGTACTAGTGACATCACCATCCAATGCTACATAGACTGCACTGTACCAGTGACATCACCGTCCAATGCTACATAGACTGCATTGTACCAGTGACATCACCATCCAATGCTACATAGACTGCACTGTACCAGTGACATGACCATCCAGTGCTACATAGACTGCACTGTACTAGTGACATCACCATCCAATGCTACATAGACTGCACTGTACCAGTGACATCACCATCCAATGCTACATAGACTGCGCTGAACCAGTGACATCACCGTCCAATGCTACCTAGACTGCATTGTACCAGTGACATCACCATCCAATGCTGCATAGACTGCACTGTACCAGTGACATCACCGTCCAATGCTACCTAGACTGCATTGTACCAGTGACATCACCATCCAATGCTGCATAGACTGCACTGTACCAGTGACATCACCGTCCAATACTACATAGACTGCACTGTACCAGTGACATGACCATCCAGTGCTACATAGACTGCACTGTACTAGTGACATCACCATCCAATGCTACATAGACTGCACTGTACCAGTGACATCACCGTCCAATACTACATAGACTGCACTGTACCAGTGACATCACCGTCCAATGCTACATAGACTGCACTGTACCAGTGACATCACTGTCCAATACTACATAGACTGCACTGTACCAGTGACATCACCGTCCAATGCTACATAGACTGCACTGTACCAGTGACATCACCGTCCAATACTACATAGACTGCACTGTACTAGTGACATCACCATCCAATGCTACATAGACTGCACTGTACCAGTGACATCACCATCCAATGCTACCTAGACTGCACTGTACCAGTGACATGACCATCCAGTGCTACATAGACTGCACTGTACTAGTGACATCACCATCCAATGCTACATAGACTGCACTGTACCAGTGACATGACCATCCAGTGCTACATAGACTGCACTGTACCAGTGACATCACCGTCCAATACTACATAGACTGCACTGTACCAGTGACATCACCGTCCAATGCTACATAGACTGCGCTGAACCAGTGACATCACCGTCCAATGCTACCTAGACTGCACTGTACCAGTGACATGACCATCCAGTGCTACATAGACTGCACTGTACTAGTGACATCACCATCCAATGCTACATAGACTGCACTGTACCAGTGACATCACCGTCCAATGCTACATAGACTGCATTGTACCAGTGACATCACCATCCAATGCTACATAGACTGCACTGTACCAGTGACATGACCATCCAGTGCTACATAGACTGCACTGTACTAGTGACATCACCATCCAATGCTACATAGACTGCACTGTACCAGTGACATCACCATCCAATGCTACATAGACTGCGCTGAACCAGTGACATCACCGTCCAATGCTACCTAGACTGCATTGTACCAGTGACATCACCATCCAATGCTGCATAGACTGCACTGTACCAGTGACATCACCGTCCAATGCTACCTAGACTGCATTGTACCAGTGACATCACCATCCAATGCTGCATAGACTGCACTGTACCAGTGACATCACCGTCCAATACTACATAGACTGCACTGTACCAGTGACATGACCATCCAGTGCTACATAGACTGCACTGTACTAGTGACATCACCATCCAATGCTACATAGACTGCACTGTACCAGTGACATCACCGTCCAATACTACATAGACTGCACTGTACCAGTGACATCACCGTCCAATGCTACATAGACTGCACTGTACCAGTGACATCACTGTCCAATACTACATAGACTGCACTGTACCAGTGACATCACCGTCCAATGCTACATAGACTGCACTGTACCAGTGACATCACCGTCCAATACTACATAGACTGCACTGTACCAGTGACATCACCGTCCAATGCTACCTAGACTGCTCTCATTCTGTCACAGTGAGTGCAGTCTATGTAGTGTTGGGTGGTCATATCACAGAATGAGTGCGGTCTGTGTAGCGTTGGACGATGATCACACAGAATGATTGCCGTCTAAATAGTGTTGGGTAATGACATCACAGAGTGATTGCCGTTTGCGGTGCATTGAATGATGATGTAAAAGAGTGATTGCAGTCTATATTGCATTGGATGATGATGTCAGAGTGAGTGCAGTCTATGTAGTGTTTAGTGATGTCACAGAGTGAGTGCAGTCTATGTAGTGTTGGGTGGTGGTGTCACAGAGTGAGTACAGTCTATGTAGTGTTGGGTGGTGGTGTGACACAGTGAGTGCAGTGTATGTAGTGTTGGGTGGTGATGTCACAGAGTGAGTGGAGTCTATGTAGTGTTGGGTGGTGGTGTCGCAGAGTGAGTGCAGTCTATGTAGTGTTGGGTGGTGATGTCGCAGAGTGAGTGCAGTGTATGTAGTGTTGGGTGGTGATGTCACAGAGTGAGTGGAGTCTGTAGTGTTGGGTGTGTAATCATTATAGGGGATAACTCAGGAGACTCTTTACGTGGAACAAGACAATTACAGGACACAGTTTTATAAGTGGTAAAGTCTATATTATCACATGGTGATTCAAACAGGTGCAGAGCAAAGCTCAAGTCCACAACACTTGGTGTAAATATAAAATGCAGCTTAACAGTCTATAGGAACTTTAGAGGAAAAACGCAACCAAGCATAAAGTCTATGAAGCACAGTTGAACTTGAGAAAACTTGACACAAATAAGTCCTTGTTTAGTCCAAACACAGATAGATATGCTTATAAGACAGTTCAAGCAATGTCTTAGCTCAACCAGGAAGGCCTGAGTGATAATCTCAGGTTTAAGCAGAGCAGCAATAGCTTACATGTCCAGCAAATGCAGATGGAAACAAACACAAGCAACCAGATGGAGGAGGATTACTGGAAACCGATGTATGCAGCAGGAACTCAGAGCAGAGTAGCAGGATCTCTACACAGGTTCACAGGAGCAGGTGCAGGTGCAAAGCCAGGGAGTCGCCAGGGTCAGGAGCTGGATGCAAGGCAAAATACTCTAGCACAGACTAAAGGCTGGGGTGGAGTTATATAGCAGGAAGACACAGTGCACATAAGACCAAAGATGCCATCTTGGAAAAGGGCAGTAATGCACAAAAAGTAATCAAAATGTTCAGAGTCCTGACAGTGTGGTAGTGTCACAGAGTGAGTGCAGTGTATGTAGTGTTGGGTGGGGATGTCACAGAGTGAGTGCAGTCTATGTAGCTATGTAGTGTTGCTTGGTGTCAGATTGCAGTGTATGTAGTGTTGGGTGGGGTCAGAGTGTAGTGTATGTAGTGTTGGGTGGTGTCAGAGTGCAGTGTATGTAGTGTTGGGTGGGGTCAGAGTGCAGTGTATGTAGTGTTGGGTAGGGTCAGAGTGCAGTCTATGTAGTGTTGGGTGGTGTCAGAGTGCAGTCTATGTAGTGTTGGATGGGGTCAGAGTGCAGTCTATGTAGTGTTGGGTGGGGATGTCACAGAGTGAGTGCAGTCTATGTAGCTATGTAGTGTTGGGTGGTGTCAGAGTGCAGTGTATGTAGTGTTGGGCGGGGTCAGAGTGCAGTGTATGTAGTGTTGGGTGGTGATGTCGCAGAGTGAGTGCAGTCTATGTAGTGTTGGGTGGTGATGTCGCAGTGTGAATGCAGTGTATGTAGTGTTGTATGGGGTCAGAGTGCAGTGTATGTAGTGTTGGGTGGGGATGTTGCAGAGTGAGTGCAGTCTAGGTAGTGTTGGGTGGTGGTGTCGCAGAGTGAGTGCAGTGTGTGTAGTGTTGATTGGTGATGTCGCAGAGTGAGTGCAGTGTATGTAGTGTTGGGTGGTGATGTCGCAGAGTGAGTGCAGTCTATGTAGTGTTGGGTGTTGGTGTCGCAGAGTGAGTGCAGTCTATGTAGTGTTGGGTGGTGTTGTCACAGAGTGAGTGCAGTGTGTGTAGTGTTGAGTGGTGATGTCGCAGAGTGAGTGCAGTGTATGTAGTGTTGGGTGGTGGTGTTGCAGAGTGAGTGCAGTGTATGTAGTGTTGGGTTGTGATGTCGCAGAGTGAGTGCAGTGTATGTGGTGTTGGGTGGTGGTGTCGCAGAGTGAGTGCAGTGTATGTAGTGTTGGGTGTTATGATCTGGTGGCCTAAGAGCAGCATGAGACGTACTCTGGAGAAGGTGGTACCTGTACTGACCGCAGACCCTGACCTTAACACCGCAACTAGAAGTAGCCGTGGAATGTACCTATCACTCCCTAGACATCTCGACACAGCCGGAGGACTAATTACCCCTAGAGATAGAAAAGGGAAAACTATCTTGCCTCAGAGAAAATACCCAAAGGATAGACAGCCCCCCACAAATATTGACTGTGAGAGGAGAGGGAAAAAACATACACAGACTGAAATCAGAATTTAGCAAAGGAGGCCACTTCTAGCTAAATAGAAAGGATAGGACAGAGTACTATGCGGTCAGTATTAAAACACTAGAAAATATCCACCACAGAAAATACAAAATCTCCACAGCTAACTAAAGATATGGAGGGTATATCTGCATCTCCAGAGATACCAGCTTGGCTAAACAAATCCTTATACAGACCAAGCTGGACAAGACAAAAACATGGAAAAGAACTGAACAATAAGGCCACAGCATGTGGACAGCAAAAATCAAGGCCAGAACTTATCTTTGTTGAAATGAACAGCAAGCAGGAGAGACCAGGCAGGGATGCGAATCCTCCAGGAACAATGGACAACTGGCACTGACTAAAGGGTCAAGCAAGACTAAATAGCCCAGTCAGAATTGCAAAAAGTGAACACACCTGATAAATGCTGCGATTCAGAGACAGCAGTGCTACCACTTATAACCACCGGAGGGACCCCAAGAGCAGAATTCACAACAGTTGGGTGGAGATGTCGCAGAGTGAGTGCAGTGTATGTAGTTTTGGTTGGGGATGTCGCAGAGTGAGTGCAGTGTATGTAGTCTTTGGTGGTGGTGTCGCAGAGTGAGTGCAGTCTATGTAGTGTTGGGTGGTGGTGTCGCAGAGTGAGTGCAGTGTATGTATTTTTGGATGGTTATGTCGCATAGTGAGTGCAGTCTATGTAATGTTGGGTGGTGGTGTCGCAGAGTGAGTGCAGTGTATGTAGTGTTGGGTGGTGATGTCGCAGAGTGAGTGCAGTGCATGTAGTGTTGTGTGGTGGTGTCATAGAGTGAGTGCAGTGTATGTAGTGTTGGGTGGTGGTGTCGGAGAGTGAATGTAGTCTATGTAGTGTAGGGTGATGGTGTCGCAGAGTGAGTGCAGTGTATGTAGTGTTGGGTGGGGATGTCGCAGAGTGAGTGCAGTCTATGTAGTGTTGGGTGGTGGTGTTGCAGAGTGAGTGCAGTGTATGTAGTTTTGGGTGGTGATGTCACAGAGTGAGTGCAGTGTATGTAGTGTTGGGTGGAGATGTCGCAGAGTGAGTGCAGTGTATGTAGTTTTGGTTGGGGATGTCACAAAATGAGTGCAGTGTATGTAGTCTTGGGTGGTGGTGTCGCAGAGTGAGTGCAGTGTATGTATTTTTGGGTGGTGATGTCGCATAGTGAGTGCAGTGTATGTAGTGTTGGGTGGGGATGTCGCAGAGTGAGTGCAGTGTATGTAGTGTTGGGTGGGGATGTCGCAGAGTGAGTGCAGTGTATGTAGTGTTGGGTGGTGATGTCGCAGAGTGAGTGCAGTGTATGTAGTGTTGGGTGGGGATGTCGCAGAGTGAGTGCAGTGTATGTAGTGTTGGGTGTGGTGTCGCAGAGTGAGTGCAGTCTGTGTAGTGTTGGGTGGGGAAGTCGCAGAGTGAGTGCAGTCTATGTGGTGTTGGGTGGTGATGTCGCAGAGTGAGTGCAGTGTATGTGGTGTTGGGTGGTGGTGTTGCAGAGTGAGTGCAGTGTATGTGGTGTTGGGTGGTGGTGTCGCAGAGTGAGTGCAGTCTATGTAGTGTTGGGTGGTGATGTCGCAGAGTGAGTGCAGTCTATGTAGTGTTGGGTGGTGATGTCGCAGTGAGTGCAGTGTATGCAGCGTTGGGTGGGGATGTCGCAGAGTGAGTGCAGTGTATATAGTGTTGGGTGTGGTGTCGCAGAGTAAGTGCTGTCTAGTGTTGGATGGTGATGTCGCAGAGTGATTGCAGTTTATGTAGTGTTGGTGGGGATGTCGCAGAGTGAGTGCAGTGTATGGAGTGTTCGGTGTGGTGTTGCAGAGTGAGTGCAGTCTATGTAGTGTTGGGTGGTGATGTCGCAGAGTGAGTGCAGTCTATGTTTTGTTGGGTGGTGATGTCGCAGAGTGAGTGCAGTGTATGATGTAGTGTTGGGTGGGGATGTCGCAGAGTGAGTGCAGTCTATGTAGTGTTGGGTGGTGTCGCAGAGTGAGTGCAGTCTATGTAGTGTTGGGTGGTGGTGTCGCAGAGTGAGTGCAGTCTATGTAGTGTTGGGTGGTGTCGCAGAGTGAGTGCAGTGTATGTGGTGTTGGGTGGTGGTGTCGCAGAGTGAGTGCAGTCTATGTAGTTTTGGGTGGGGATTTCGCAGAGTGAGTGCAGTCTATGAAGTGTTGGGTGGTGGTCTCACAGAGTGAGTGCAGTGTATGTAGTGTTGGGTGGTGTCGCAGAGTGAGTGCAGTCTATGTAGTGTTGGGTGGTGGTGTCGCAGAGTGAGTGCAGTCTATGTAGTTTTGGGTGGGGATTTCGCAGAGTGAGTGCAGTCTATGAAGTGTTGGGTGGTGGTGTCACAGAGTGAGTGCAGTGTATGTAGTGTTGGGTGGTGATGTCGCAGAGTGAGTGCAGTCTGTTGTTGTATTATGCCATATGGAGTGCAGTCTATGTAGCAGTCGCTCTCTATATAGAATGTGTGATGTAATGATGAAGTCACATGTAACACCACAGAGAAGGTCACATCATCACTACATGATAAAACCTTCCGTGTCCTCTGACATCACCTTCCAGGGCCGGATACATTGCAATACTCACGCCATCCCCAGTAACAGTGATAACACTTGTGTGAGCCAGGAAGCTGCTTGGGCCAGTTGTCACTTCCCTTCCCCCGCTCTTCATGCAATTCTTTCATTACCCAGCAGACAGCGACAATGACGTGCATCGGAGTATTTTGCACGGTGTATCTGGAGTCTAAGCTCCATCCTGAGGAGTCACGATGGAAGAAAAAGTTTTATCAGATTACTGGAAATAAAACCTGTGTAGTATATCATTTCAGAGAATTGTCCAAGATTGGAAAAAAATTCCTGTTTTTAAAAAAACTGCACCTTTTCTGTCCATGAGTTGTGTGATAAATGAGGCTAAGCTGCAATACCACGCACAACCTGTGGACAGAGGTGGCGCTGTTTTTGCAATAAAGCAGGCATGTTTTTTTTCTAATCTCGGGCAACTCCTTTCTGAAAGTTCCTTCTATCCCAGTCTTGGCCTCTTCTTCATTGGAAACAGGGTTCCTGTGAGAGTGGATAGGGCGCAGGGAGGTGCTGCACTGGTTACCAATAATCCTCATCATTCTTTTTCCAGTGTCATGGCGGTCGGTTTTAATATCCTCATCTGTCGGACATTCCCTCCCCCTCTTCTGTATTAGGCCGGCGTCACACTTGGCGTAAGACAATACGCCACGTATTATACGTCCGTACTACGGCCGTAATACGGAGAAATGTTCCCAAAATAGTGATCCGTAGGCAGGGTGTGTCAGCGTATTTTGCGCATGGCATCCTCCGTATGTAATCCGTATGGCATCCGTACTGCGAGATTTTCGCGCAGGCTTGCAAAACCGACATCTAATGGATTTATGGGCTCAAATGTTCGGTAAACCATATATACAGTATATATATATATACACTCACTGGCCACTTTATTAGGTACACCTGTCCAACTTCTTGTTAACACTTAATTTCTAATCAGCCAATCACATGGCGGCAACTCAGTGCATTTAGGCATGTAGACATGGTCAAGACAATCTCCTGCAGTTCAAACCGAGCATCAGTATGGGGAAGAAAGGTGATTTGAGTGCCTTTGAACGTGGCATGGTTGTTGATGCCAGAAGGGCTGGTCTGAGTATTTCAGAAACTGCTGATCTACTGGGATTTTCACGCACAACCATCTCTAGGGTTTACAGAGAATGGTCCGAAAAAGAAAAAAAATCCAGTGAGCGGCAGTTCTGTGGGCGGAAATGCCTTGTTGATGCCAGAGGTCAGAGGAGAATGGGCAGACTGGTTCGAGCTGATAGAAAGGCAACAGTGACTCAAATCGCCACCCGTTACAACCAAGGTAGGCCTAAGAGCATCTCTGAACGCACAGTGCGTCGAACTTTGAGGCAGATGGGCTACAGCAGCAGAAGACCACACCGGGTACCACTCCTTTCAGCTAAGAACAGGAAACTGAGGCTACAATTTGTACAAGCTCATCGAAATTGGACAGTAGAAGATTGGAAAAACGTTGCTTGGTCTGATGAGTCTCGATTTCTGCTGCGACATTCGGATGGTAGGGTCAGAATTTGGCGTAAACAACATGAAAGCATGGATCCATCCTGCCTTGTATGGAGCATCTTTGGGATGTGCAGCCGACAAATCTGCGGCAACTGTGTGATGCCATCATGTCAATATGGACCAAAATCTCTGAGGAATGCTTCCAGCACCTTGTTGAATCTATGCCACGAAGAATTGAGGCAGTTCTGAAGGCAAAAGGGGGTCCAACCCGTTACTAGCATGGTGTACCTAATAAAGTGGCCGGTGAGTGTATATGTCATTGAGACACATATATATATATTCTGTATTTAGATTTCATTCAGCGCGATATCTGTGAACAGCCGGTAATTCAATTGCCGGCTTTGCATTTCTCCTTCACAAACCCGACAGGATATGAGACATGGTTTACATACAGTAAACCATCTCATATCCTCTTTTTTTGCATATTCCACACTACTAATGTTAGTAGTGTGTATGTGCAAAATTTCAGCGCTGTAGCTGCTGAAATAAAGGGTTAAATGGCGGAAAAAATTGGCGTGGGCTCCAGCGCAATTTTCCCCGCCAGAGTGGTAAAGCCAGTGACTGAGGGCAGATATTAATAGCCAGGAGAGGGTCCATGGTTATTGGCCCCCCCTGGCTACAAACATCTGCCCCCAGCCACCCCAGAAAAGGCACATCTGGAAGATGCGCCTATTCTGGCACTTGGCCACTCTCTTCCCACTCCCTGTAGCGGTGGGATATGGGGTAATGAAGGGTTAATGTCACCTTGCTATTGTAAGGTGACATTAAGCCAGATTAATAATGGAGAGGCGTCAATTATGACACCTATCCATTATTAATCCAATTGTAGGAAAGGGTTAAAAAACACACACACACATGATTTAAAAGTATTTTAATGAAATAAACACACAGGTTGTTGTAATAATTTATTGTTCTCGCAATCCATTTCCAGGCCCTCGCTTGGCAAAATAATTAACGCACAAGATACATACCTTCTGATGTCAGATCACGTCCCACGAAGTAATCCATCTGAAGGGGTTAACTAATATTACAGGCACGAGCTGCGATAAACCACTCGCTCGTGCCTGTAATCCCCGGGTGCTGAAAGGAAAGCTGGATCTGTACTTACATTGAGTCGCGGTGAGGCGCCCTCTGGTGGATGTTCTCATGAACTGCAGCCTGGGAACTTTTTCCCACGCTCCAGGTCATATGAGGACATCCACCAGGGGGCGCATCACCGCGACTGAAGGAAACGTAGGTCAATGACCTACATTTCATTCATTCGCCGGGGATTACAGGCACGGAGCACAGCTGCATTTAGCAGGGCTCCTGCCTGTAATATTAGTTAACCCCTTCAGATGGATTACATCGTGGGACGTGATCTGACATCAGAAGGTATGTATATTGTGCGTTTATTATTTTGCCAAGCGAGGGTTTGCAAATGGATTGCGAGAACAATAAATTATTACAACAACCGCTGTGTTTATTTCATTAAAATACTTTTTAATCATGTGTGTGTGTGTTTTTTAACCCTTTCCTACAATTGGATTAATAATGGATAGGTGTCATAATTGACGCCTCTCCATTATTAATCTGGCTTAATGTCACCTTACAATAGCAAGGTGGCATTAACCCTTCATTACCCCATATCCCACTGCTACAGGGAGTGGGAAGAGAATGGCCAAGTGCCAGAATAGGCGCATCTTCCAGATGTGCCTTTTCTGGGGTGGCTGGGGGCAGATGTTTGTAGCCAGGGGGGGGCCAATAACCATGGACCCTCTCCTGGCTATTAATATCTGCCCTCAGTCACTGGCTTTACCACTCTGGCGGAGAAAATTGCGCGGGAGCCCACGCCAATTTTTTCCGCCATTTAACCCTTTATTTTAGCAGCTACAGTGCACAAATTTTGCACATACACACTACTAACATTAGTAGTGTGGAATATGCAAAAAAAATGGGGATATGAGATGGTTTACTGTATGTAAACCATGTCTCATATCCTGTCGGGTTTGGGAAGGAGAAGGAAAAAGCCGGCAATTGAATTACCGACTTTTCACTAACACCGCTGCGTATTTCTCGCAAGTCACACTGCTAGTCCGTGTGGAATCCGTATTTTTCTCGCCCCCATAGACTTTCATTGGCGTATTATTTGCGCAATACGCTGACAAACGCAGCATGCTGCGATTTTGTACAGCCGTAGAAGACCGTATAATACTGAACCGTAATATACGGCTGATAGGAGCAGCCCCATTGAGAATAATTGTGCCGTATGTTATGCGAGTTTTACGGACGTAGTTTCTGCGCTCTTACGTCCGTAAAACTCGCTAGTGTGACGCCGGCCTTAATGTGCGGTAAATGAGGAGTTCTCCACCATGGATTCGGCTAATATGGCTGGATGTGTCTCCCTGCTGAGTGGCCACATATGGGTGCAGAGGCGCTCCGGGTGAGAAGAGGCTTTTTTTTAGTCAATATGAAGAATGTAATCAATGTAAACTCATTTCATATATCAATCGCTGGCTGCGCCCCTACCCATCCCCCACGCCCCGCACCCTCGGCCCCGATCTAATGCTCTAATAATTCCGTATTGATATGCAGAGCAGATTCCCATTTTAATTTATTGAAGCCAAACACTTTCCAATTTTAAGTGCCTGAATTTAAGAAAAGATTAGTTTAGGGTTTGCAGACAGCTTGTGATGACTGCGATGCAGCACACGTGTTCCTTAAACTCACATTAGCCAAAGAAGACGGATCGGGGTCATCGGTGCTCGTTTAAATACCGCGATCGTCCTACGGTCATCTATTCCCTACAATGTAAATGCCATAATGAGACGTGAGGATACAGTCTGCTGCTTCCCTGCATGTGACGGATGAAAGTGCAGCTTCCCCTTTAAGCGCTCGCTTTAGTGAGTCCACATATAGCAATTCCTTAATATACTAGCGATAAGGATAGCAAAAGTCTTAATGTGCTCACTGAACTTCAATAGGTAAGTATTGGGCAATTGATTTTCATAAGGGGCCACGGCAGAGACTGTGACTATTATGGAGGCCGAACCAATAGGCTGAAATTATTTCTGATCAATTTTAATTATTATTTTATATTAATTGTATCATTTAGTATTCACCACAATTAAGTATGCTGACAATCCTCCTATAGACCTATGAGCCCCCATATATACAGTATAAGCCCCCAAATAGCCCCTATATACAGTATGAGCCCCAATATAACCCATTTATACAGTATGAGCCCCCACATAGCCTCTCTATATACAGTATGAGCCCCCACATAGCTTCCTACATACAGCATGAGCCCCACATAGCCCCAATTTACAGTGAGCCCCCACATAGCCTCTCTATATATATTATGAGCCCCTAAAAAGCCTCCTATATACAGTATGAGCCCCTACATAGCCTTCCACATATAGCATGAGCTCCACATAGCCTCTATATACAGTATGAGCCCCCACATAGCCTCTCCTATACAGCAAGATCCCTACATAGCCTCCCATATATAGCATGAGCCATATATATCCTCCCATATAGGATATGAGCCCCCACATAGCCTCCCACATACATCATAAGCCCCACATAGCCACCTATATACAGTATGAGCCATCACATAGCCTCCTATATACTGTATGAGCTATTATATAGCCTCCTATATACAGTATGAGCCCTTACATAGCCTCCTATATACAGTATGAGCCCTCACATAGCCTCCTATATACAGTATGAGCCCTCACATAGCCTCCTATATACAGTATGAGCCCTCACATAGCCTCCTATATACTGTATGAGCTATTATATAGCCTCCTATATACAGTATGAGCCCTTACATAGCCTCCTATATACAGTATGAGCCCTCACATAGCCTCCTATATACAGTATGAGCCCTCACATAGCCTCCTATATACAGTATGAGCCCTTACATAGCCTCCTACAGTATATACAGTATGAGCCCTCACATAGCCTCCTATATACAGTATGAGCCCTCACATAGCCTCCTATATACAGTATGAGCCCTCACATAGCCTCCTATATACAGTATGAGCCCTCACATAGCCTCCTATATACTGTATGAGCTATTATATAGCCTCCTATATACAGTATGAGCCCTTACATAGCCTCCTATATACAGTATGAGCCCTCACATAGCCTCCTATATACAGTATGAGCCCTCACATAGCCTCCTATATACAGTATGAGCCCTCACATAGCCTCCTATATACAGTATGAGACCCATATAACCTCTTTATTTACTGTATGAGCCCTCACATAGCCTCCTAAATACAGCATGAGCCCTCACATAGCCTCCTATATACAGTATGAGCCCTCACAGAGCCTCCTAAATACAGCATGAGCCCTCACATAGCCTCCTATATACAGTATGAGCCCTCACATAGCCTCCTATATACAGTATGAGCCCTCGCATAGCCTCCTATATACAGTTTGAGCCCTCACATAGCCTCCTAAATACATCATGAGCCCTGACATAACCTCCCATATACAGTATGAGCCCCCACATAGCCTCTCCTATACAGCATGATCCCTGTATAGGGGATGCTTCAGCAAGGCTGGAATTGGGCAGGTTTATCTTTGCGAAGGACGTATGAATCAAGCCGAATATAAGGTTATCCTGGAAAAAACTGCTGAATCCATCTGCTCAGGCAATGTTCCCCAACTCTGAGGACTGGTTGTTCCAGCAGGAAAATGCGCCATGCCACACAGCTACTGTAGGTCAATCAAGGTGTGGATGAAGGACCACCACATCAAATCCCTTTCAAGGCCGCCCAATCTCCAGACCTGAACCCCATTGAAAACCTCTGGAATGTAATCAAAAGGATGATGGATAGTCACAAGCCATCAAACAAAGACGAACTGCTTACATTTTTGTACCAGGAGTGGCATAAGGTCACCCAAAAGCAGTGTGAAAGACTGGTGGGAAGCATGCCAAGACGCATGAAAGCTGTGATTAAAAATCACGGTTATTCCACAAAATATTGATTTCTGAACTCCTCCTGAGTTAAAACATTAGTATTGTTATTAATATGAACTTGTTTTTTTTTGCATTATTTGAGGTCTGCAAGCAATGTATTTGTTATTTTGACCATTTCTCATTTTCAGAAAATAAATACAAAATTTATTGCTTGGAACTTCAGAGACATGTTGTCAGTAGTTCATAGAATAAAAGAACAATTGACATTTTACTAAAAAATATACCTATAAAGAGAAAAATCAGAGAAACTGAACATTTTGCAGTGGTCTCTTAATTTTTGCCAGAGACTCTGTAGTTCCAAAGAGTCTGTCTGCACCCTCAGCTTTGCTGTTCCAAATTGCTTCCATGTTTACTCGGCTCTGCTGTGCCAGGGTGCATGTCTGCACACTCAAGATACCTGTTCCCATATCCATCTCTGCTGTTCCTCATACGGTTTAGTATATCTTGCCCTTCAGGAGCCCATAACAGCAGGAACTAGGCGTTTCCCCTTCTAAGGTATATGAGCTGAGGTGCTGTACCCAAGGACGGACACTACATAGTGTATGGGCCCAGTAATATATAGGGGCCAAGCTTATACTTTGGCTGTACGCAGGAGCCCCCTCCTGTCTATATGTTTCGGTTACATCAATGTGTTGTAACCACAGTAAAGGTCTCATCATTATACTTTTATTAGGAGGCTCCTTTGGCAGCCCTGGCCGAGGTGGTCAGAGAGATGGACGGATGTATATTCATGACGGCCTATATCCATAGAAATCAGCCCGCTAATCCTCGCTCCTCACTTTATCATTTCCAATATTTTACATTTTGATACTTTCATTAATGGTCTCATAATCAAGGTCAAGTAGATGTAGAAGCAGAATTATGTCTGAGCGCTGCTCTGCTCTTACATAGGGTTGTATCCTGCGGAGAGGAGTCTCCCAAGTAGATGTAGAAGCAGCACAGAGTATTTCAGGAGAGGATTGTTTTGCTCTAGAGGGGGGGCGGTATAGACCTGTCCATTGATAAGATGGGATTGGGCAGATCCTGTGGTGGGGGCAGCGATCTGTGACCAGGGTAGTGTCATGATATGAAGGGAGACTAGATATGAAGCCAGATGTACATAAAGGAGGATTTGGTTTCCGTAGCAGCACAGAGTATTTTAGGAGAGGAGTGTGTGGTGTAATGAGGGTCTTGAGCGCTGCATATTACTGGTAGGGTCAACATGTAATGGAGAGAATAGAGGCCATAGGAAGGTTAGAGACAGTGGAAGCAGCACAGAGTATTTCAGAAAAGGAAAAAAGTATGCTGGGGGGCGACCTCGCATTATAAAATTACTGCAATAAACAAAAAACACAACCATTGTAACAGATTTATCCGGCAAAACTGCATCAATTTGGCGTTTGCTGACGATTCTTCTTCATCGCGTTACATCGTCGATGGGACGAGCTCGTTACCGGACAGGTGATCATGGATATCGCTGATTGACAAGCGGCACAGTAATTGGAAGCGACAGCGCTAACGTTCATTTTCCTGGTGGTGAAGCAATGCAGTTGCGGTTTAGTGCGCGCGCCGCCATCCCCTCCGCTTATTTGATTGTTTGGGATGTCAGGACTTGCGGGGTCCGTCCAATGAAATTATAGGTCACTCGGTTTTATTATCGTTAATAACTGGCAGGCCTTTTTCGGCAGATGAGGCCTTGAGAAATAAATGGTTGTGCGCTCTCACCAGTGACATCTGTCCTCAGTCATTCAGAGCGGCTCATTATGCTAAATAACAATATGAGCCTTATGAGGAGCCGATCCCAATGTAAAGACAGCTCAGATGACGAGACGCCACCTGACGCTCTTTTTTTTTTTTTTTTCTCCAGTCTGGTCTTCTACAATTTGCCCTGCGAGAGGTGATGTACGCATGGCGAGAGTTTTCACAAATGTATCCCTATCATTCACAAGCTACATTGACATTCATGAACTCGCAACTGTGTTTGTTGTAATGAATAGGATATAACAATGTGGCGTATGCCCTGCAAACACAGCGCCATGACGGATGAAATCTCCACTTTTAGTGGCGTAGGAACCTTTTTGATCAGCAACTAACGGGATGCCCCTTTAAATAAGGATATCTATTATATACATGCAGCGCTCCAGAGTCCTGGTCGTTGCAGTACTGTTGCTCCGCCACTAAGGGGGGCTATGGTACGTCTGATGGCACTGAAGGAGTTCACCGGACCAGGTATCACAGACACCAATACATTTCACAGTCTGGCCTCCAGGGGGAGCTAAGGGCGCTATGTATTAGGCCACTCCTCACAATCTGGTAAAACTGGGGGTTAGACAGGAAGTTAGAGAGAAGCTGACTGGGTTGGAGCCAGGCAACATCCTGTGGCAGAGGGTGTTGCAGGGGAAGATTCAGGGGGGTCCCTGTCAGGGGTGGGATCCTGACAGAGACCTAGCGAACAGAGAGAACGTTACGGGACCGCGCCTGCACTTCATCGCGGCGGTACCCCAAGAAAGGACAAGAAGCGAGGTTTATTGTGCTGAGTGAGAAACGAGATCAACGCAACAAGGAGAAACACCAGTAGGAGTCGTGCTGTAAGACCGAGGCAACATCCTACTGAGGCGCACAACCGGCGGCCGGAACGCCGAGGAAGTATTGAGCTCCAGGCCTTACTTCAAACCTACGGCAGGACAGTCAGTTCTAGGCGGGCTGTCTCACCCAAAATCACCTAAGCAGACACAGGGGGCAACATTTGGAGAGGGGCGACTCTAGGGTCCCGGAAGACCTCCGAGCCTACCCGTCATACGGGTGCGTCCTAGCCATATCATCTGGGGGGACGAAGAAGAACATCATAATCGAGTTGTGAGGGAACTTCAGAAACAGACACAACAGTTGTGAGGACTATCCCGTAAGCACAGCAGGGAAGGACTACAACACACAAGCGCTAGAAGGTAGGCACAGATTTCCACCTGCAAAGGGAACTCTGGAGGTGCCATCGGACCGGCCGGACTCAGGTAGCCTGGTTAACCGTATTCCGGACTGAGGATCCTGAAGCCTTCAGTAAAGAGGTAAAGAGACTACAACCTGGTGTCCTCGTTATTTACCGTGACCTACACCACACCACAACATCATCTCATTCTCAACTTTCACTGGACGCCCTTCAGCAGGGTCACGGGCCGGGCCTAGCCACCGTGACAACCTTAGGACTGAGACGCAGAGGCCCGGTACCGGTTACCCCTCGGCCCTGCAGCAGTGGGGGCACTCCATACACGCATATAATGTTATATGTATAAAGGGGGAGGAGGAGTAAGGAGCAGAGTAAGAATACAGAAAAAGTGCACGGAGCTTTCTAACAAGTCTTTTTCCTCACCCATAGCTGGATTCACAGCTACACTGGTCAATGTATAATTTCCTCCATGCTGATCCTGTCTGTGTGCTAACCAAGGGAAGAAGAGCAGGGATCTCTCATGTCTGTGTGCTACCCTACAGTGGAAGAGCAGGACTCTCTTGTCTATGTGCTAACCAAGGTAGGAAGAGCAGTGCACTCTCATGTCTCTGTGCTAGCCAAGGGAGGAAGAGCAGGACTCTCTCATGTCTTGTGTACTAACCAAGGAGTGGAGGAAGAGCAGAACTCTTGTTTTTCCTCACCCCATAGTTGGATTCACAGCTACACTGGTCAGTGTATAATTTCCTCCATGCTGCTTCTGTCTGTGTGCTAACTAAGTGAGGAAGAGCAGGGCTCCCTCATGTCTGTTTGCTTACCAAGGGAGGAAGAACAGGACTCTCTTGTTTGTATGCTAACCAAAGGGAAGAACAGTAGTCTCACATGTCTGTGTGCTAACCAAGGGAAGGAGGAAGAGCAAGACTCTTTTTTCCTCATCCTGAGCTCGATTCACAGCTACACTGGTCAGTGTATAATTTATTTGATGCTGCTTCTGTCTGTGTGCTAACCAAGGGAGGAAGACCAGGGTTGTCTGATGTCTTTGTGCTAACCAAGGGAAGGAGGAAGAGCAGGACTCTCTTATGTTTATGTGCTAACCAAGGGAGAAAGAGCAGAACTCTCTTATGGGAAGAAGGAAGAGCAGGACTCTCTCATGTCGTCTGTGTGCTAACCAAGGAAGGAAGAGCAGGGCTCTCTCATGTCTGTGTGCTAACCTAGAGTGGAAGAGCAGGACTCTCATGTCTGTGTGCCAACCAAGGGAGGAAGAGCAGTACTATACCATGGGAAGGAGGAAGAGCAGGACTCTTTTTCCACACCCCAGAGCTGGATTCACAGCTACACTGATCAGTGTATAATTTATTTGATGCTGCTTCTGTCTCTGTGCTAACCAAGGGAGAAAGAGTAGAGCTCTCTCATGTCTATGTGCTAACCAAGGGAGGGTGAGCAGCACTCTCATGTCTGTGTGCTAACCAAGGGAGGAAGAGCAGGACTCTCATGTCTGTGTGCTAACCATGGGAAGGAGTAAGAGCAGAACTTTTTCCTCACCTCAGAGCTGCATTCTCATCTCCACTGGTCAGTGTATAATTTATTTAGTGCTGCTTCTGTTTGTGTGCTATCCAAGGGAGGAGGAGAAGGAATCTCTTATGTCTGTGTGCTAACCTGGGGAGAAAGAGCAGGACTGTTTCATGTCTGTGTGCTAACCAAGGGAGGAAGAGCAGGACTCTCTCATGTCTGTGTGACAGCCAAGGGAGGAAGAGCAAGACTCTCTCATGGGAAGGTGGAAGAGCAGGACTCTCATGTTTTCTGCTTGCTAACCAAGGGAGGAAGAGCAGGACTCTCTCATGTTTTCTGCGTGCTAACCAAGGGAGGAAGAGCAGGACTCTCTCATGTCTGTGTGCTCTGCAGTGTTTGGGAGACATCATAGCTGCGAGTCTCTTCCCACCAGCTCAGAGTCAATTGCAAAGTAAAAGCTAGGGAGTGCACAGGGGAAAACTGATGAAAATGTAGGTTAGAATTCATAATATTCAGAAACCATGTTATTCCTCATGTACACACAGAATTTCTTATTCTGAAATGTTACTTGTAAGTATAGCCACCCTTTAATGGGGTATTCCAGTTTAGAGAAGCTTTTAGTCTTTGCATTGGGTAGTTGATAATTGGGTATTTTGGTTGGTATAGGTCCTTTGCAAATTGCCAAAACTGAGCACTTATGTCTCATGTTGCTGTCTGGCCATAAGACCAAAGCCAGAGGGAGCTAAATGTAGTGGCAGGTCCACCATCTTGCTTCACTGAAGTCAAGGACACTGGTGATGACAAGCAAGCGCAGTGCTTGGCTATCTTCATTGCCATAGATTTGATTGGAGCAGCAGAGCACGTGCCTAACCTGGGGCATTGACGTCAGTGACATGAGCTGAGTTCGTAGACTTTTAATTCCCAAGACATTTCTGATGGCTTCGTGAGTATGAGAACTTTCTCACACTCGCATTGATGTCAGTAAGGACAGAGGAGTTTACCGCGAGATAATGAGCAGTGCTAGCACACGATGTTCAGTGTCTCTGCTGGATTGCAGGCTTTATAGTTGCATCATGCAACAATGCAGCCTGCTATCTAGATGTAGCAGAGCTAGACTCGTCGCGGGACAAATGGATTATTATCTTCTCAGCGGACAGGTGAGGAATATTGTAGTTTATCATTTTAATTCTGTTACGGGAAACAGTGGCTTCTGTGGATTGGGCGGTGACTTGAGTATAGTTTAATTTAGATTCATTAAAGGAGTCTGTGTCATTCTTTCAATTAAAGGACATTATACTTACTGTGTGTTTATTTCCAGTACAACTATGCCATTAGATTAGTAATGGATAGTTGTCTTACAGACGCCTTTCCATTACTAACCCGTGGGTTTGATGTCACCGGACAATACAAAGGTGACATCATCCCTACAAATATGAACCCCACTTGCCACCGCCACAGGACAAGTGGAGGAACCTAATAATTAAAAAATATGGCATGGGGACCCCTCTATTTTTGATAACCAGCCTTGCTGAAGCTGACAGCTCAGGGTTCCAGCCCACAGCTGTCAGTTTTGCCTGGCTGGTTATCAAAAAAACAGGGGAACCCCACGTAATTTTTTTTTTAAATTTACAGCGCAGGCATCAGCTGAATACTCCCATCAGCAGCTACCTGCTCTCGCTGTTAACAGTTGAATACAACTGTCAACATGGTCCCCTGCTAGCTCTGATTGCAGCATGAGCAGGGGACAGTGATGTGAGCTGTCTTCATTTCAGCACCCGGTGCCGGGAAACAGAGCGAACAGTACGAGTCACACTGATGACACACGGATAGCATCCCTGTGTCATCAGTGTGCACATGTGCAGGACGTTTTGTGGCTCATGCTGTCTAAAAGAGCCCTTAGTGAACTTGGACATTTACCCTACTTTTGCCGATTTATAGAGAAAAAAGCTCGGGAATCTTAACACGAATGTGCAACGTTGGTGCCAAATTTGAGATTGACGAACATTTTCTGAAAAAATTCGCTTATTTCTACTTGTGACCTCCATTCTCTCTACATTACTATTCCTCATTGATCACAAGACCACAACCAGGAGGAGTTGAATGGAGCGTCAGGTCGCACATATGTCCTGCCGTTCTGCTAAAGTCTATGACACATGCAAACTGGTGCTTCCATTGATTTCTAAAAAGGAGTATTGCTAACCTCCAATCTCTCTTGTTTATGCCTTGTCCACCGCAGCCAGAAGGAGTTGAATGGTGTAGCTTGTATGACACTCAGTCTTCCCAAAGATAAGTGAGCCACTCCATTTAACTCCTCTTCCTTGCTCTCTTTTGGCCAGGGAGGAACTAGAAGAGAATTGAAGTCGTAATTCTCTAGTTCTGGGGATTGGTGGAGGTCACAGGTTGATGGCACTGAAGATGGTGGGGCACTGCCTTGTGCCAGTGTCATAGACTTGATTGAAGCAACAAGGGGCATGGCTGACATGTCACTTTATTCAGCTCCTTCTCTCGATGGTTTGTGGCCAGGCAAAAACAGGAGACACAAGTCCCTAGTTCTGGCACTCAGTGGGAGTACCTGTACTGATCTAACTGGTATCACCTATCCAATTCATAGGCGAGAACCTATTACCTGTGTAATACTTCATTCCTCCAGTGGTGGCACTGCAGGGAAGTTCAACACTTGCTTCGAAGTTCTTCCACAGATCAAAAGTGATCACTGGGAATCCAGGATACCATGTAGTCAGAGGACCATGCAAGAATAAAGATTCTCTCTGTAGTGGACAACTCCCTTTATCTAATGGTTAATTGTTAAAAAAAAATCATTAAGAAAAAAACCTTGCCTAATATCGAGGACATCTGCAACTCTAAACTGGGGTAATATGGAAGAAAATCGGGGTGATATCATTTACTATTAGCTTTGTGTTAGAGATGAATTAATATGATTTTATCAGAATAGTAGACAGAGGAGCCCAGGTACTGGCTGCTGCAGTCTGTTCGGTTCACAAGGGGTTAAATCTGTAAACTGCATTGAATAAAAGTAAATTGCTCAGAAATGCTCCACTTTACATCTCCATCTAAACCTAAAATCTGAACCTGCTCTGTGCCAAATGAAAATTCACCAGTCGCGTCCTCCAAGTGTAGAGAGCGGGGTAGCGGCAGTAGACGGGAGAGGGACGCCAACATATGGTACAGATGGAATATGTTGGACTGTCGGTTGGCACTTGCATGCCTTAAGCTGGTGGGGACTGGATGTGTCTCACAGATGGCATGTTCTGTCTCTGGGGAGGTAAATCACTGGAATGGATGAAAATCCCCATGCAAATTCTGAAAATAACAGGCAAATATTGCACTCTGCTTCTAGATGGTTAACCATGGGCAAAGCTGGTGTGTGAGGCTGGTGAGTGCCAGGGATAACAGAGACGTGGCAGAGGAAAGCCCAACTATGCACTAACTGTTATCTATTATCTATCTATTATTTATCTATTATCTATCTATCTATCATCTATCTGTTATTTATCTATTATCTATCTACCATCTATCTATCTATTATCTATCTCTTTCTATCATCTATCTATAATCTATCTATTATCTATATATTATCTATCTGTTAACAATTTATCTATTATCTATCTATTATCTTTCTATTATCTATCTATCATCTATTATTTATCTATCTATCTATCTATCTATCTATCTATCTATCTATCTATCTATTATTTATCTATTATCTATCTATATATTATCTATTATCTATCTATTATCTATTATTTATCTATTATATATCCATCTATTATCTATCTCTCTATCATCTATTATCTATCTATTATCTATCTGTGATCTAATATCTATCTTTCTATGTCTATCATTTATCTATGACCTATTTATCTATTATCTATATATTATCTATTATCCTTCTATTATCTATCCATTATCTATCTATTATCTATCTATTTCTATCGCTCATGTAGAATCTATTTATCAATATTTATTTAATTGATCATCTCATTGCTCGACACAGATGTCATGGACATATATACAGATGTATGGTATACTGTAGATAGATATAGGATATAAAAACAGATAAATGATAGATAGAAAGAGAACGTTATAAGAGATGGACGGATTAGGTGGATATAGATAAAATAAATGGATACATGTGAGAGAATACATTATGTAGATGGATGTAAATCTAATGGTGTGGCAATATCTAGATAATAGGTGGTTAATAAAGCGATATACACAAGTGTAAATTTGATGTTTGATATAGACAAATGTACCAGATAAAAGACATAGGTTAATAATGAGATTGATGGATATAAAAAATAGACATTAGATAGATTTAGATATATAATATGATGGATAGATATAAAAATGTGATTGATATCATAGATAATGTGATGATGAATATTATGGCCAGATGATACAATGGTTTGGTATAGATAATGTTATGGGTAGGTACAGATACAGTTGTATTCAAAAGTTTACATACCCCGGCAGAATTTTTGCTTTCTTGGCCTTTTTTCAGAGAATATGAATGATAACACCAAAACTTTTTCTCCACTCATGGTTAGTGGTTGGGTGAAGCCATTTATTGTCAAACTACTGTGTTTTCTCTTTTTAAATCATAATGACAACCCAAAACATCCAAATGACCGTGATCAAACGTTCACATCCCCTGGTGATTGTGGCCTGATAACATGTACAGAAGTTGACACAGATGGGTGTGAATTGCTACTAAAGGCAACATCCTCACCGGTGACCTGTTTGCTTGTAATCAGTGTGTGTGCATACAAGCTGAGTGAGTTTCTGGGATCCAGACAGACTCTTGCATCTTTCATCCAGCCACTGATGTTTCTAGATTGTGAGTCATGGGGAAAGCAAAAGAATTGTCAGCGGATCTACAGGAAAAGGTAGTTGAACTGTATAAAACAGGAAAGGGATACAAAAAGATATCCAAGGAATTGATAATGCCAGTCAGCAGCGTTCACACTGTGATTAACTAATGGAAAATCATATCTATAGATAGATATGATGGAGAGATATTATGGATTATATGATGGAAGACTATCATAGATAATATGATGGATAGGTAATATCAAGAGAGATGATGTAATGGATGGCTAGATATAAAGAGATGATGTGATCAATAGATATGACAGATATATAGAGATATATAGATGGATAATACGGAGAGATAGAAAGAGGATGTGATGGATGGATATAGATAGATAATGTGATGCATAGATAATAAGTAGATATTATAGATAGATGATATGATGGATAATATAGAGAAATATAGATAGATAATATGGAGAGATAGAAAGATGATGTGATGGATAGATAATAGATAGATAGATATAGATAGATATGAGTTGGATGGAGGATGAGACACGGACGCAGCGCGTTTCCAGTTAAGTCCTTAGATTAACAATGTGTATATTTGAAGTGAAGAATTTAATTCTTTGTGCCATTGTTTTAGGCGTGCGCCTGTCGCAGAGGACTGGAGGGCTCTCGGGTTTGGTGCCTTTTGAAAGCGGAATAGAAATAGTTGTGTTCAGCAAGGAATAATACCGTTACAATCCATGAACGGCGGTAACAAAGCGCAATACAATCCCTCCGCTACATAATACCGTCATTCTCCCACATTGCCTTTTGGTTTCTACACACTTTAGGTCAAGGATATCTTTGTCCATATGTTTTCCGTGAATTCTGGTTGGTGGTTTTCCCCTTAACAACTTAATCCTTTGTTGTGTGCAATGTATTGCGGGTTTCATTTATCTTCTTCTACAGTCAACTTTCTATTTAATTATCAAGCTAAAAAGATAATCCAAGGGAGCCTTCATAGAGGAGAGGGAGTCATTACAAGGATGTGAGGACCGCCACACTCATAACTATGCCAAACACAAGGACTGCCACAATTGTCCCCAAACTCTTGACAACACTGAAGTCTGTGGCGAGTGTGCACCCAATAACTTAAGGAATGCAGTCACCCTGGGCCCCTTCTCTTCAAGGGCCCCACAGCAGCTCCATGGGCTCCCTGAAAATAGTTGCTACATAAAAACATTTAATCATCCCTTAATATTACACAGATGACTTTCAGTAGGAGAACTCGGACATTCGAAGAAAGAACCGGGATCCTGGGCTCCAAGTCTCAACCTACCATGTGCCGTATACCAGAGGTGTCAAACTGCATTCCTCGAGGGCCGCCAACAGGTCATGTTTTCAGGATTTCCTTAGCATTCCACAAGGTTCTGGAATCATTCTGTGCAGGTGATTAAATTATCACCTGTGCAATACAAGGAAATCCTGAAAACATGACCTGTTGGCGCCCCTTGAGGAATGCAGTTTGACACCTCTGCCGTATACAATGCTCAAGTCATCTAATGTGGCAGAGGAGGCTTGTGCATAATATCGATATACTGCCATATAGTGTCAACAAATTATCATATAAAGCTAAGATAATACCATCATGTATTATCTATGAAATATGCAGAATCCAAATAACTTTCTCAAGGAGCTCACATAATAGTGCCATCTAGTTTCACATAATACTGCCATATACGGAAATTATAATACTGCCATATAAAACCCACATCCATATAGAGCATACATTATACTGCCAACTACTTTTAACATAATATAGATCCCGCATATCATCTAGTGTCCTCATAATACTGCCCTATAGTTTTACTTTATACTATCATAAACTGAACATAAAACTGCTCTGCAAAACTCCCATGATCTTGCCACATAATCTTACCTTATAGAACTGACATAATACTGCCATATGGAGCCCAAATAATGCTGTAAAATAAAGCCCACATTTTCTGCCATATACAGTAGTTTCACACAATACTGCCATATGGAGCTCACATAATACTCCAACATGGAGCCAAATAATACTATGATATAAAGTCCACTTGATTTTGCAATATGGATCCCACATAATGCTGCCATATATAGCCAACATAATCTTACCATATACAGCCCATATACCATATTACCATATGGAGCCCATGTTATACTGTGTTATAAAGCCTACATAATACTGCCACATAGAGCCCACATAATACCGTCATACAAAGCTTACATAATCCTGATATAATGCCGTCACATTGAGCCCACATGATACTAGTGCAGGGTTTTCCCGTCCTGAATAATGATGTCCTCTTCTTTGGAATTACAGATGATAATGTGTTTTGAGATGGAAACACCCCTTTAAATTCCCAAATGTATTTAACACCTTCACTACTAGATAAAGGTTGTTGTTTTTTCTTTTACTCGCCGCGGCTCCCGACCTCTCTGTGTCTTTATAACCAGTAGCTTCGGTCAGTGGCCAAAATTTCCCCATCCAGGAGTGGCCCTTAGACTGTGCAGGTGCAGGGCCCGTATAAAAGCTGCTTACACAGGAGTTCCCCTTTAAGACCGTTCACCTTGTAATCTGTGCATCGCGCTTTCCTCGTCTTCTGCTGAGCGGAAGCGACAAATTTCCAGTGTCACCCTCAATCTCCAGCCGGCGATGGGTAGAGACTTGTTTGATTTCCACCTCAATAGCCTGTGTCATGAGTACAATATTAACTTAGGCAATAAGGCAGATGAGAATGTGCTAAAACTGTGGGAGGATTTGTATTCCTTCTGCAAACAGCGAGGTGACATATCTACAATGCAGCACTAGAAGAAATATATTATTGCAGTAATAAACATAGATTTAAAACTATCGAGTCTCCGCAGCCATAACTTAAGGAAAATTCTTTGCAAGTCCTAATTCAATAAGAAGCGGTGAAAGAAATGGGGGAGTCAGTAATAACATTATCACCTCCAGGATATAACTCAGCACATGGTATTTACATAAATAATGCCGCCATCTCTGGACAAAAGCAAACATGCATTTTCATCAGTGGAATGTCTACAGTAAAGAACGGCAACATATACCGACCATAGAAAACAGGTCGTATCACTAGGGTAACCACCGTGCAAATACTTTTTTTTTAGCCTTATTACACATTTATTTATTCTGCAGGGTGTATTAATTTCATAGAGAGAGAGAAATACTGGAGAGCGTTGGAGAACTGCGGCAGGAAAAGTGGTCAGAGCCACTGATCTAAAAAGGACCATAGAGTATCCAAAAAACACAAGTCCTGTAAGTGAATACCGACAAGGAGCCATGAGAGTATCCAAGAAGGACAAGTCCATTAAGTGAACACTGACAAGGAGTCATGATAGTACCCAAAAAGAACAAGTCCTTTAAGTGAACAATGATAAGGAACTATGAGAATCACAATGAGAGTATCCAAAAAGCACAAGTCCTTTAAGTGAACACTGGCAATTAGCCATGAGAATCACAATGAGAGTATTCAAAAAGGACAAGTCCTTAAGTGAACCCTACCAAGGAACCATGATAATCCCAATGAGAGTATCTAAAAAGGACAAGTCCTTTAAGTGAACACTGGCAATGAGCCATGAGAATCACAATGTGCCCCATATTTGTATGGCAGGGGAAGCGTGAAGAAGGAGTAGATTTATGTCTTTGTATAGGAGCTTTATATTTTCCAAATTCTGTTGGATTTCCCCTCCTTTCCATAAAAGAGGTTGCCACTCCTTATTAAAAAAAACAAACAAACTTGATAATCAACTATTGATCCCCCGCTGCTCCTCTCGATGACTGGTGAGGTGCCCTGCTGGTCTCTGTTTTCTCTTCCAGTGGGAACTGCTCATTACCCCTGCAGTCAATCAATAACCCAGGTACTGATACCGTTGTTCACCGCTGCAGCCACTGATTGGCTGCAGTGGTCAATGCATGCCCCCAGGGGTTTACCAGTCATACACAAAGATGGTTCAAAAACCGAAAACCTGCTACTGGTGCTGCTCAGGGATAGTAGCATCTACAAAACTATTGAGTGACTTTCCAAGACCTCTTCCGCAAAGAAGAACCTCAACCCTTCAAAGGTTTATCCCAAGACCCCCAGTGGGTCATAAAGCCCTTTTTAAGGGCTTTCTGGCTAATTAACTCCATGTATGTAATGTACTAAGCTCACTAAAGGAAGCAATTGGCTCTTGAGTTGTTGTACGCCAACACCTCTCATTATGCCTCATCAACGGCAACTTTTATGCTTTGTGTTATAGTTCCACAGCAGCTGAAAAGACAATAGTTTAAGACCTAAGAAACATACAAACCCTTCCTATCATTTATAGTATATAAGTAGTAATTAAAGACATGGGTCATCAGCCAAGAGCTTCTTCCAAAGCTCCCACCAAACATGAGGCATAGTTGGAAATATTATTTTTCACAGACTGGATCCCAAACTGGATTACAGCTGCAACTTTGTTCTTCTGCATCACTCACAAATATAAAAACAGACAAGAAATATATCATTATCCTGGAAAGGGGAAGGCAATAATTTCCAGTTTAATTAAGAACATTTGACTTTTTTAATCAATTTTCAGGAGCTGGTGTCTTGGTTGAAATTAACTGATTCAATTTGGAATATGGATGTCAAAGAAAAAAAACGCCCAGAGAGCAGGAAAATAAAGTCCCGGTTATTACAAATGTTCTGTATGGAGGGGACATATAGATGGATGTCAGCCGAATATCGACGAGTGAGCATGATGGTAATCATCAGCAAGGTAGAAAATATAACATTGCGCCTCAAGGTCTTGGGTTCCTCATACAGAGATCTTCAAAAAGAATCAAATCCTTGTATGTTCGAAAGGGTTCAAAAGATAAATCTCTTCTCCAACTTGCACCTCTTCTTGAGGAGACTGAACCAGGATCTAAGAAATTTGGCTGACCAAGAAAATGTCTCCAACCCACCAAGAGTTGGTGAGACATCTTTGTGTCCTCAGGGGTCCAATACTTAAAAAATACAACTTGACATAGGATGGTTATTCTTCCTATATCAAATTGTTTCAAGTGTAATGCCCCCGAGACTGTCCTGTACCACCACACTTGGTCTTGCCCACGAATACAGTCCATGCTTTTGTATCTCATCACCTGATCAATTTCGCCGCCTTTGGTCCTATCTGGGCCAGTTTTGGATATCTGGATGCTGAAATATATCAATGCAATCCTGGTATAAGGAAACTTTTACACATAGTAGCAGCAGCAGGATCCAAAACAATTCTTCGCACATGGCTTAATCCGCAACCCCCATCTAACATTTTTTTTATTTTTTTTAAACTTGCCTTTTTGATGAAGATGGGTAGGGTAGAGGTGTCACTTCCAAAGGAACATAGAGTTGTGGGATGTTCTCAGTATACAGCAGGTCTTGTAAGTTGTTCCCAGTGTACGGCAGGTCTTGTGGGGTGTTGCTAGTATACGGCAGATTTTGTTGGGTGTTCCCAGTATACAGCAGATCTTGTGGCGTGTTCCCAGTTTATTGGATGGGTCTTGTGAAGAGTTTGTAGTATACGGCAGGTCTTATGGGATGTTTCCAGTATACGGCAAATCTTGTGGGTTGTTCCCAGTATAAAGCAGGTCATGTAAATTGTTCCAAGTGAGTGGCAGGTCTTGTGGGGTGTTCCTAGTATATGGCTGATCTTGTTGGATGTTCCCAGTATACGGCGGATCTTGTGGGCTGTTGGCAGTATATGGTGGGTCTTGTGAAATGTTCCCAGTATAGAGCGGGTCTTGTAGAGTGTTCCTAGTATACGGTGGGTCTTGTGGGGTGTTCCCAGTATACAGCAGGTCTTGTGGAGTGTTCCCAGTATACGGTGGGTCTTGTGGGGTGTTCCCAGTATACAGCAGGTCTTGTGAGGTGTTTCCACTATATGTCAGGTTTTTTGGGGTTTTCCCGGTATATGACAGGTCTTGTAGTCTGTTCTGCAGTATACAGCAGGTCTTGTAAGTTGTTCCCAGTGAACTGCATGTCTTGTGGGGTGTTCCTAGTATACAGAAGATCTTGTGGGGTGTTCCCAGTATGTGGTGGGTCTTATGGGGTGTTCCCAGTATACAGCAGGTGTTGTGGGGTGTTGCCAATATACGGCAGGTTTTTTTGAGTGTTCCCCAGTATATGGCAGGTCTTGTGGGGTGTTTCCAGTATAGAGCAGGTCTTGTGAAGTGTTCCCAGTATACAGTGGGTCTTTTAAGGTGTTCCCAGTATATGGCAGATCTTGTAGGATGTTCCCAGTATACGTCGTGTCTTGTGGAGTGCTCCCAGTATACGGCAGATCTTGTGGGGTGTTCCCAGTATACTGCGGGTCTTATGGAATGTTTCCAGTATACGGTGGGTCTTATGGAATGTTGCCAGTATACAGCGGGTCTTATAGAATGTTCCCCAGTATACGACGGGTCTTATGGAATGTTCGAAGTATACGACGTAGTCTTATGGAATGTTTCCAGTATACAGCGGGTCTTGTGGGGTGTTCCCAGTATACGGCGGGTCTTTTAAGGTGTCCCCAGTATACAGCAGGTCTTGTAAGTTGTTCCCAGTGTACGGCAGGTCTTGTGGGGTGTTCCTAGTATACAGCAGATATTTTGTTGGGTGTTCCCAGTATACAGCAGATTTTGTGATGTATTCCCAGTATATAGGGTGGGTCTTGTGAAGTGTTCGTAGTATATGGAAGGTCTTATGGGATGTTTCCAGTATACGGAAAATCTTGTGGGTTGTTCCCCAGTATACAGCAGGTCTTGTAAGTTGTTCCAAGTGAACGGCAGGTCTTGTGGGGTGTTCCTTGTATACAGAAGATCTTGTGGGGTGTTCCCAGTATGTGGTGGGTCTTATGGGGTGTTCCCAGTATACAGCAGTTGTTGTGGGGTGTTCCCAATATACGGCAGGTGTTTTGGAGTGTTCCCCAGTATATGGCAGGTCTTGTGGGGTGTTTCCAGTATAGAGCAGGTCTTGTGAAGTGTTCCCAGTATACAGTGGGTCTTTTAAGGTTTTCTCAGTATATGGCAGATCTTGTAGGATGTTCCCAGTGTACGGCAGATGTTGTGGGGTGTTCCCAGTATATGGCGGGTCTTATGGAATGTTCCCAGTATACGGTGGGTCTTATGGAATGTTGCCAGTATACAGCGGGTCTTATATAATGTTCCCAGTATATGACGGGTCTTGTGGGGTGTTCCCAGTATACGACGCATCTTATGGAATGTTCCCAGTATACAGCGGGTCTTGTGGGGTGTTCCCAGTATACGGCGGGTCTTATGGAATGTTCCCAGTATATGACGAGTCTTATGGAATGTTCCTAGTATACGGCGGGTCTTGTGGGGTGTTCCCAGTATATTGTGGGTCTTGTGGGGTGTTCCTAGTATACAGAAGATCTTGTGGGGTGTTCCCAGTATGTGGTGGGTCTTATGGGTTGTTCCCAGTATACAGCAGGTGTTGTGGGGTGTTCCCAATATACGGCAGGTCTTTTGAAGTTTTCCCCAGTATATGGCAGGTCTTGTGGGGTGTTTCCAGTATAGAGCAGGTCTTGTGAAGTGTTCCCAGTATACAGTGGGTCTTTTAAGGTGTTCCCAGTATATGGCAGATCTTGTAGGATGTTCCCAGTATACGTCGTGTCTTGTGGAGTGCTCCCAGTATACGGCAGATCTTGTGGGGTGTTCCCAGTATATGGCGGGTCTTATGGAATGTTTCCAGTATACGGTGGGTCTTATGGAATGTTGCCAGTATACAGCGGGTCTTATAGAATGTTCCCCAGTATACGACGGGTCTTGTGGGGTGTTCCCAGTATACGACACGTCTTATGGAATGTTCTCAGTATACAGCGGGTCTTAAGTGGTGTTCCCAGTATACTGCGGGTCTTATGGAATGTTCCCAGTATACGACGCGGTCTTATGGAATGTTTCCAGTATACAGCGGGTCTTGTGAGGTGTTCCCAGTATACGGTGGGTCTTATGGAATGTTCCCAGTATACAGCGGGTCTTGTGGGGTGTTCCCAGTATACAGCAGGTCTTTTGGGTTGTTCCCAGTATACAGCAGATATGGTGGGGTTTTCCCAATATACAGCAGGTCTTTTGGAGTGTTACCCAGTATATGGCACTCCTTGAGGGGTGTTTCCAGTATAGAGCAGGTCTTGTGGAGTGTTCCCAGTATACAGTGGGTCTTGTAAGGTGTTCCCAGTATATGGCAGATCTTGTGGGATGTTCCCAGTATACGTTGTGTCTTGTGGAGTGCTCCCAGAATACGTCAGATCTTGTAGGGTGTTCCCAGTATACGTCAGATCTTGTAGGGTGTTCCCAGTATAAGAGCAGGTCTTGTGGGTTATTCCCAGTGTAAAGAAGGTTTTGTCTGTGTATCTCATACACAGCTTAATGTCTATGGAGCTGAGTAGTTGCAGAGCGGTCAGGGTGCCCGTGCTGACCCTATGTCCAACATGTTAGTCCGTATAATGGACATATGAACATCAGACCCGAACCATGGAGTAATGGAGAGTCGGAGCTGGTTTACTGAGCGGCATAATATGGGGCAGGACATCCTGAGGTTACGGCTGATTGTTGTGTAGATCATTTATTCTCAGATTGTAATCTATTTCATTCTGACAATGTTAATTGTAGTTTATAATATGGGATATTATCAATGCGGCTCACATGCTATAATCCCGTGTTCGAGGTCCTGTGTGGCCACAATTCCCAGGTTGGTGTAGATGGATGGATGATGGCGCTGACAACAGACACCGAGTCGATGGGAATAGTAATGGGAGTTTTCCACCACACCCCATGAACTGTGGCAAGCAGCCAGACACCATTGTGAGTCCTATGGGCATTGCCATATGCCGCAGACCCCTGGACATTAAAAAGCGAGCAAACGATTCCTCCAGGAATACCTCATTCTCCTGCCTGAGCCACAATCACTTCCCAGACAGGATATTTGGTTGCAATTGAAAAACACAAAGGATTTTCTTTGTTTTCCTTTTTTTTGTGGATTTTTTTTATGATGCGAGTCCATAATCGAGCTCTGTCCCCCTCTTATTTTGGAGCTCCTATACAAGGTCAGCAGGAAATTGAAACATTAGTGATGGGTAGATACGACCCTGAAAGTGCATTCTGAGTAACTCTCAGGATTACCGTTACTGTGTACATCGCACGATGGTGGGTTGTACGAGACGTCATCAACTTCAAAGAAGACTTCCATCCCCTATTCACGTTCACATGTCTGAAGAAGTCATCGGTGGAGGTTCAGAAGCTGCAGTTCTCCGTCTGTAGCTAAAAAGGAGGTTCCATGGTGCTCTTCACAAATATAATTTATCTTTGACCTCGAGAAGGGATCCTAATAATCTGCTGCAATCGCCTCGTGTGCAATCTTCTGCAATCTGTGGGGAAACCCTGTAGCAAGTGTGTATTTTTCCCCTGCAGCGCCACCACAGCATAAACTGGACAATTGCAATCGATGGGTCAATGTGCAATGCACGGACTGGCCAATAGATGGCGACCCGGAATGAGCAACCCCCTCCAACAGCGCTGATTCCCACAGCCTGAAAGATTTGGGATTTATGTCCATGAACTTCTATAGGGGCGGGCGGTTTAAAAATTAAATATGTGACCCCCATAACTGTGCCAGCTAGAATGGAAAAAAAATGATCTAGTTTTCAACTCCATTGTGTCCTCTCACCTATATTATGTGTATCTGACATCTGATGCATTTCATAATTATATCCACTATAGTGGCGGACTGTCCTTAGATATTCCTTTAATCCGGCAACCAATAACACAGAAAGTTTTGATATGCTTAAACAGAAATGCAATATAATAAAGATCAGAGAAAGACGAGCAGAGAAGAAATGATTCCAATGTAATAAAACAGTTCTAGCTTCTGATAACTTGTTTGCAGATTGTAGATACTTTTAGGCTTTTACTGACTTTTATAGAGGAGATTTGTGCACATTTACGTGACAGTTCAAAGATCTGGCGTATCGGAGCATAAAGTCATGGTACGCGGTGACAAAAGCCTCATCAACTGGAGGCAATTACTACTGCTAGTACTTCTACTACTACATTACTTATCAAAAAATATTACTACTAATCAATCACTCAACAACGAAATAACTACTACTGCTACTACTCAACAACTACTAATATTACTACTCAATTACTTTATAACCAAAACTGCTACCAGTCAACTACTCAACAACTACTACTAATAAACATCTAAATTACTGCTGTTACTTCATACTACTACTCAAGAACTACAAGTGCTAATACTTCTAATACTACTCTACTGCTCAACAATTACTACTACTACTAATACTAGTACTCAATAACTACTACTGAATAACTACAATTACTACTGCTCAAGAACTACTACTACTGCTCAGTTGCTCAGCTATTATTACTACTACTACTACTCAACAGCTACAACTACTAGTGAAGAACTACAATTACGATTACTCAAGAGCTGCTACTACTACTACTCAGTTGCTCAAAATCTATTAATACTACTACTCAACAACTACTACTCAAGAATTACAACTACTTCTACCCAAGAACTACAATTACTACTACTTAAGAATTACTGCTACTACTTCTCAGTTGCTCAACTACTATTACTACTACGCAACAACTAATACTACTACTCAAGAACTGCAATTACTACTACTCAAGGACTACTGCTCAGTTGCTCAACTACTATTACTACTAGTACTCAACAACTACTACTACTCAAGAACTACAATTACTACTACTCAAGAACTGCTACTACTGCTCAGTTGCTCAATTACTATTACTACTACTCAAGAACTACTACTACTGCTCAGTTGCTCAACTACTATTACTACTATGCAACAACTAATGCTACTACTCAAGAACTGCAATTACTATTACTCAAGGACTACTACTACTTCTCAGTTGCTCAACTACTATTACTACTACTACCCAAAAACTACTACTACTACTACTACTTAAGAACTACAATTACTACTACTCAAGAACTGCTACTTCTCCTCAGATGCTCAATGTTTATTACTACTACTACTACTCAACTACTACTACTACTACTACTACTACTCAAGAATTACAACTACTACTACACAAGAACTACAATTACTACTACTCAAGAACTACTACTACTGCTCAGTTGCTCAACTACTATTACTACTACTAATACTCAAGACTAGGATTCCCTGTCAGCTATACTTTCGTTTAGTCTGTGTGTCTGACCCCATGAGTGTGTGCTCGGTTTGCATTTAGCTTGTTCTGCTCTCCGTGCGTTACTCTGCTTGTTTGTTCTGTTGGCTTTCTGACCTTTGGCTCCCTTTCTGACTATCCCTCCGTCTCTCCCCTCGGTTACCTCGTTATCTCCTTATTTTGATCTTGGCACGTTTTACTACTCTCCAGTGTATATTGTCACCTCTGCACTCCGGCATCTGGCTCCACCCTCAATCACCTCCTACCCTGTCATGTGGTTCAGGTCCTGTTTGCTACTTGGTGAGTTCCCCGCCGCTCTGCTCTCAGCTCCCTTGCTGCGGTGCGCAGCTCTCCCCGCAGCAGTATACCCGGGAGTCGTGACAAATTCCCTGTCGTGCAACATGTAAAGACTCCTGTCCTAACAAGGGCAGTACCCAATTGACACCTTGTTCATGTCAACCCCCACAACCCTCTCCCTATGTGTTTCAGCCCTATTTCAGTGGCCTCATCAGGGGAGTATCAGAAGCTTGGGGTGAATATAGGTGTGGGTCACAGGATGAATGTGGCAGTGGCATTAGGCCATATCATGGGCATCTACAGCTGGTTCTCTGTGCCTGATAACCTCTGGTTGGTGTGTACGCCTTATGATTATGTACACCTTGCTGATATACTATTAAGTGGTGGAAAGCCTAAAAATTAGCAATACATAAAAAAATTATAATATTAAACGACAGTTTTCTTATTTTTGTTTCCACTTTTTCTTAACAACCCACAACTTTTTTTTACAACAATGACAAAAAAAAATTCAAACTTTCAAGTCTATCGAAAACTTCTCAATGAATTTAGACGTGATCGTTCCCACTCTCAGTGTAACCATTATCATTAGTGAGCTACTTTTATCCGGGATTAATACGTCTTTTTATATACTTTCCTTTTTTCTAGCGTCAATGGAGCCTTAAATATTTTGAATAATCAGACTGAGAAAAAAATACCGAAAACATTCGTAACAATTGAAAATCTATATTTATTTTTTTAAGATTCTGCACCTCCGTGAATTTTTGTAAAAAAAAATGTCTGCAATGTTCTAGATTTTGGGATATTCAGGATTATAAAATGCTTCTTGAAAAATATATATAATCAGTCCTATGGATAAAATTAGCTTTTTTTATTTTAATAAAGGGAATTTTTTTTTTTTCTATTTGGGGTTTTGCGCTTTTGTCTGGTGAAATTCTGAGGCAGATTAACAGACTTTCCAGATTATCAAATGGCGGATTAAAGGAGATTAAGTGTAGAACTTTTTTTTTTTCTTTTTGCCTGACAGTAAAAAATAAATTGAGAATTTTAGGACCATTTATATGATCGTCAGTGGAGTTGACCCCCCCACATTATCCAATGTAAAAAGTGCTTTCATAAAAACCATATGTCAGGTCTTTTGACCCGCTTCCTCGCCCCTTTCTCCCTTTCTCCCTTTTGTCAGCTATGTCACTTTTTTAAAGAATTGCCTCGACTTACAATAAAGCTCAACTCAAAGGAGCCGGAATATAATCAGTGGATCGGGAAGAATCGGAACAGAGTCAACACCCCACCGTTCTGAGATCCTTCCCATAGAGATAGTGATATTATTGATGCGATCGCTATGCTAATTTCCCAGGAATAAAACATTGTGTTTTGCTATTTGGTTCAATGGGAATTTCATCCACATCAAACCAGAGAATGCGGAATCAATGCAAAAACTTTTTTTTTTTTTCATTCTGTATGTGATTTATGTCAAGGAGACGTGTTCAATGTGAGTGCAAAAACTTCTCAAAGTTTTATTGTTTTTTTTTTAATCTGCCCCCTGTCGCACTTACTATACTACTGTCCCTGATTCTATCATTTTCTTTTATTTATACCTTAAATATTACATTTGATTTTTATTTTTCATCTTTCAATCTTAGACTTTTAAAAGTTCCTAAGGAAAAAGTTTTATCGGGTTTTCATCTTATGCGTTCTTCTATACAGTAGCTCCCTGATATCAGTCACTTCAGGGTCAGTAAAGACTCCCTATAGACTGGAAAACCTAAAAGAAAGTCCGAATTTTCCTAAATAAATAGTTTATATTTTTACTTATTTTTTTAAAGTGGATTTAATATTTACATTCTGAGCATTTTTCTTTTTTTTTTTAAGAGACCTGTCGTATAGGCTAATTTTGCCCACTTCAGGTACTTACATGTGTCTTATCTATACATGTGAAAAGTCCCACAACTTGGAGCGGATACTTTGTATATAGAACAGAACTTTGTAAAAAAGAAAAGGTTAGAAGTTTTTCAAGTTTTTGAGACACAACTGGTCGGCATGGAACATGGTCGTGAAAAATAATCTATTGGTGAGGTTTTGGAAATTTTTCAAGTTTTCGAGGAGTAAAGGGTCGGCACAGAAAAAGACAATGAAAAAAAATCTATTGGTGAAGTTTTGGAAAGTTTGCAAATTATAATGATGCAACTGATCGGCACAGAACAAGATCATGATAAGTAATCTATTTATTGGTGAGGTTTTTTGTAAGTTTTATAAGTTTTTGAGATGCAACTGGTCGGCACGGAACAAGATCGTGATAAGTAATCTATTTGTTGGTGAACTTTTGGAAGTTTTCGAGATGCAACTGGTCGGCACGGAACAAGATCGTGATTAGTAATCTATTTATTGGTGAGGTTTTGGAAGTTTTGGAAGTTTTTGAAACGCAAATGGTAGGCACAGAACAAGATCGTGAAAAATGATCTATTGATTAGGGAAGTTTTGGAAGTTTTTGAGACCCAAATGATCGGCACAGAGCAAGATTGTGATAAGTAATCTATTTATTGGTGAGGTTTTGGAAGTTTTGTAAGGTTTTGAGACGCAAATGGTCGGCACAGAACAAGATCGTGATAAGTAATCTATTTATTGGTGAGGTTTTGGAAGTTTTTGAGATGCAAATGGTCGTCACGGAACAAGATCATGAAAAATGATCTATTGATTAGGGAAGTTTTGGGAAGTTTGCAAGTTTTTAAGACGCAACTGGTCGTCACGGAACAAGATCGTGAAAAATTATCTATTGATTGTTGAGGTTTTAGGATTTTCCATAATAAATGATCAACTATTAGGCTAAAATCCAGTTCCTCCTCATTTGTAGCAATGTCACGGGATGGGGCTTCCGGCCCCTTTGTCTTTCAAACTTTTCCGTGCCCCGGTATTAATAATCTGGTCAATGACACCTACAATAAATTGCTTTCTGGCTAAATATCGGATTTGTCTTAATTACAAGGTCTAATCATAAATAGTTATTTTTCTATTCTTCGCAAGACGGTGCATGACTTTCAGCTGAGGCCTCATGAGCTGACGCTCTTCCATTGTTACAGTTGAATGTCATCTATTCTTCCCTGTTATCAGCCTTTTTTTTTAATCATCCGATAATAGTTGAAATGATGCCCAGTACTTTATAGTGGCGACTTTGGAATCCTGATCGATTTGCGCCCCTTTAAATAAAACTTTCTAACTTGGCACGATGGGCGTTATTTTTTATTTTTTTTCCTCTTGTATCCTGATTTTTACTCATTGATGTGGTAAACAGATTTAAAATGTATCCTGAGCATCTTTAGGGAACTCATTTCAGTCAAGATGAAACTAGTCTTACCTGAATCAATGTTTTAAGAGTCCCCGTGGCTTGGCATTTTGAATAATCAATCCGTCTCCATCTCTTGTTAATCATGCACATCACAGACTCTCACCCCCCCCCCCCCCCGCCCCTCTTTTCTTATTGTCACCCCTTGGATACGGGAATTTTATTGTATTTTAACCCTTTCTTATGTGACTCGATAGCCCCCCCAACCCCTCCATTCCCTTTGCCCGGAGCAGACCCCCTCCTGCTGCAATCGTGATACTTTTTGTAATATTCCTGATTTTTTTTTTCCCATAATTACTGCACAATCATTATATAATCCCACAACAAAGACTCCATTGAGGACCCTGCTTTTGTAAAGTATGGGACACAATCCATAATTGCATTTTTTTTTCTCTCCCCTCCTTCCCGCCCCCTTCCCCGTTGCCTTTTGTACAGCCATCTAATATTCCATCAGTCACATCCCCACCTTGCTAGCCATAATACCCAACGTCGACCTATAAAGCAGCAACAACAAAAAAAAGCGAAGAAGAAAAAATGGAAAAGAGGAAAATAAACTTCTTTTTGCTTTTCTAATAAAACTCCCTGCGATGATCTCAGCCCCTTTAAGGCACAGAGTCACCATGATGATGATGATGATTTTTTTTTTTTTTAGCCTGTAAGTTTAATTACTGTATGCTAATTTTCGTGCCTACTACGTGATTAATTAAAATCATATTTTCATAATGGTTTGGCAGCGGGTATTGTTTTCAGGGTTCTCCTAAATAGTTCATGTAAATATAGTCGGATTTAATGGAGAGGAATGCAAGATGGCATGGCAGAGGGTTAACCCCTCGCTGCCTGCAGGATGGGCGGCAGGAGTAGGGTAAGTGCCTCGCCGGATATTGCATTACAACAGTTCTGCCACTCGGTGCCATCAAAAGGCACTGCAGGGGTTAAGGCTGTGTGTGCCTGCCATTGGCACCACACAGCTCCTATTTACATTAAATTCGCCACAAGGTTACAGTGCAGATGAGCATCATTTGATCGCTGATGACTTGTCTTGGATGCAGGAAGCTGCGACCGGTCCCCCCTTATCTGCTTAACCCTCCAGGGGACAGAGAAGCAGGAGTTTCCCAAATAGTTTCCAGGAGCAGGTAAGGGACCAGGGTGTCCAGATGCCTCATCCACCAGCTGGTGCACCCTGTGCCACCCATTTTTATTTATTTTTTTTTGCAGTCAGGCATTTGTTTTGCAAGACGTGTTTAATAAGTCAGCATCAAGGTCAGTGCATTGTTACTTGCTGGGAGGGCAGGGATGGATGCAGCAGCCCCCTGTGCCTGGGCTTAGTCCTCCTCTTCTTCTTGTGGCATGGAGGGCTCATCAAAGCTTAAATGCCGCAAGAGCTATCTAGTTGCTGTGAATTATGCCAAGACGACAATGGAGAGGGGTTTGTTAATGGTACAATGCATTTCACCTACCAGATAGGGGGAGTCAGAGGGAAGGGAATGTCTTATGATCTATATCAATGAACCCAGCTCATTCTGCCAGGAGGACGCACACACATTAGCACCCTCTGCCCAGAAGCTGCTGGGGACACTTAAGACAAGTGGGACCCCCTGGCAGCCACCTTCAGGGGCACCACAGCCCCCTCCTCCTTCTTCTTCCTCCTGCTTCCCCCTCTCTCCCTTCTCTCCTCTTCCTCCTCCAGAAACATAACATGAACAAGTCAATCATATGGACATGTCTCATTATTCACTGAGCTCCAGCATTTTGCAAGCATCAAGCACTTTGTCCGGGGATCTGTGCTGAACCCATAGAAGGTAAGAGAAGCAGATGGGGGGTTCCCCTGGGGTCCTCAGTTTTGTGACCCCCCTCCTTGTTCTGTAGAAGTATCGTTTGTGCATTTTTTGCATGGCATTCTTGTTTTGTGCAGGGGCCTGGAGCGATGATTATTGTACTGGATAGAGTATAATTTACTAGCCGTGACGTTGGCGGAAGGGCTGTCATGGAAAGAGGGGCGCAGAAGCCATGCAATGGTGGAGGCAAAGACAGGAAGGTGCCCCCTTGTTGTGGGTTGCTGGTTTCCCAGGGATTGATACATTGTAACAAGTTTCCTCTTTCCTGAACTTGTTGGGAAAAAGTTGTTGGGTTTTACGTCTGGTGCAGAGAAAGTTTCTCGGAAGTGGTTAGGGGTGCCCTCCGTATGCCCAGGTGCTTGCTTGTCATGCTGGATGTGGCATGTGCCAAACTTGTGATGCCTCAGAGACCTGCCATTTTGTGTTCTCATCGACCTCCCCCTGCACAATGCTGGGAGCAAAGCAAGTGACATTCAGGGGAAGCTGGAAATGTCAGGCTGAAGCTCTCAGGTCCCCAGAGGTGGCCAGGGCTGGAGCACCTGCCATGCAGTGCAGGGGCTGGCACAGCGATGGGTAGGTGGTTGTTATTAGCTGAGACTCCAACATATCACAATTGTATGTCCATCAGCTACTGCTACACCTCTTTAAATCCTCACCTGTCAATCACTTGTGACGGGTGCTTCTTAAAGGTCATACTCTGTTTTGGGAGGGTTAGCCACTTAGGACTTTTTTTGGGGGGGATGCAGACCTGATTTTGGTCAGAGAGAGGTTAATGAGTGTTGTAGTAATGCACACATCTTATCACTACTCATAGAAACTAATATGAGCTGTGTGGCATGGATGTGGGCATGTGAGGTGCCCATTATGGTACCCAGCTCGGAGACTTATAAATGAAGACTTGAGGTTTGGTCTGTGTTGGGGCAGATCCCTCAGCCCAGGAGCAGCAGCAGCATGGGATCCAAGGCGAGCTGGGAGTCTGTGTCAAGTCTTTGCAATGAGAGATTGCAACCTGCAAAGCATCAGCTGCTATTAGGCTCATTAGAGGGACCTGCCAGGGAGGCGACGCTGCCATGTCCTCACCCCTGGATTGTTTTGTCAGGCAGGAAATGTATATATAGTACAGTAGATAAGAAAATAATAATAATAAAACACAAAAATCCCACGTAACCTGCAGGAGCCAGGATTATCCCCTCCTAGCCGAGCTCCTGCCAGGAATGGAGCTGCTCGCGGAGAGACCGGGTCACCTTTCATCCCATTAATTCTCCTCCACGTGGGAATGAAGTTGTGCTGGGGACATCTCCACTTTTCCTAGGTTTTTTTTTCTCTTTACAAGGCAGAATTTTTTTTAGATAGATGTGAAAATGTTGTGGAACAATTGCAGAGCTGAGTTTGTTGAATGTAGCAGAGCTGAGTTTCCTACCATCCCTGTGCTCTTTACATAGGACTGCAGGTAAAAGTCCTCTTATTTTAGCTGGTTTGGGGGGGTGCACGATGTATAGGTGCAGCTCTGCCTCGTCTGGGTATTGACAAACAGCCGATTCCTGCTTTGTTTCACAGACAATGTCCATGATATTGATGTATCTAAGTATCTATAAATATGTCACAATGTAACCATGTAGATTAACCTCTTGTGCTCCGCTTCTACATGTGTGCTCTCTGCCTTTAATTTTCCCCAGAACAAATGGCAGCTGTATGGATTTTACAGGGAGCCTGTTATGTAGAATGGATGCATATCATCACCCTCATCACTGACTGATGGGAGGCCATATTTTAAACTCCCATAATTGGGAAATTATAATCTTCCCGATGAATATTGTGCCGTTTTACATTCCCCCCCTCTTTTCTCCTTTTTTTTTTCCTCCACTTTTTTTTAACCCTTTACCGTGCTGAAGCCTTTGACTTTGACCCCATGAGTGCTGCAGCCTCGTCCCATTCAAATCAAGAAAGTAGCGTCTGGACTTGGGGTAAAAAAAAAAAAGAAGACTTTAACCCTTTAAGGCCTGTAAATTGAGCGTGTCTGGTGCATTGTGGGGTCTTTTTTGTGGTGTTGCACCACGGGGGTTAAGGTTGATAGCTCTGTCTGGTGACAGGGTGGGCGTGTAGACATGAAGTGGGGTCTTTCAGTCAGGGGAGGATGATGGTAGGAGGGGTAAGTGTGGTGTCTGTGTTGAATATTTTAGGTTTTCCCGCTTTTTTTTTTTGCAGTGCACTTGTAAAGCCAACAGGGGCAGCGGTTAGCAGTGCAGGCCCTGACCCCTCAC